>NW_016690396.1:64694-93448 GCF_001604755.1 Lepidothrix coronata
GCTCAAGGTGCACAGTTTTTCAAGCAAGACTGTCTTATTTTGGAGGCTGAAGGAGACTTTTGCATGCCAGACCAGATAATTGGTACTTTCAGCCTATTCTCATTTGGCAGTGATCACGAGATTTTTAACGACAAGTAACTCTTACCCAACAAATATCTCTTGCCCAACACAATCTGACATGAGTTGCAAATGTGTTTATGGATTGGATCAGGTGTGGTACTAATGAATTACATTATTACTTTTATATTACCACTTAAGCAATGAATTTGCTTTCTTTTTTATAAATCTAAGGTTTGACTTACTAGTGAGTTATTGTCACTTCCTTTGCAATCCAGGACTAGAAAACTGAGTTCTTCTTCTGTGAAAATAATTTCAGTTTTTCCCTTGAATACCTGCTTAAATGCACAGTTTAAAATTATTGACAAAAGCCTGGATAAAAAAGTGAGACAAACCCTTTCCTCTGGGAAATAATGGCCTAATGCCAGTGGAGTTTCTGGGGTAGGATGTTACCTCAGTTACCGTTTGTCTTTCAAAATTCTGTCTTTTACAGATCTAGAACAGAGGTACAAAGATTAAATTTGTGATATTTTCTCTGTGCAAGCTGTGAGTTTACGGAACAGTTCACTTGTAAAACAGTTTTGAATGGGAAGAATAATTACCCTCTTTTTGTGTTTCAGACAGATTTTGCTAATGGGTTCTGAACTCATTGACAGTTGGGATAGCATCTTACTTTTGCTTCCCTTAAAAGACCAGTCAAAAAAAATCTGCTTTCATAATGCTATTGGCAAGAGAAAAGGACTCTCTATTGGTGAATGACTATGCCTGCCACTAATTTTTAATATTGGTGGGTTTTTTCCAAAGTCAACTTCCACCTTCCTTTGCTAAAGTAAATCATATTTTGTTTACTTCAAAGGTTGAGCTCGACTACTCACAGTCAGAGGAATAAAAATGGAATATGTGTCCCTTGGAGTTTTACGTAGTAACTTCATTAGGGAGACTTACCTACTAGAAGTAGAGACTTCCATTCTCCCTGTTTGACTACACATAACATGTCATTTTATGTTTGAAATATCTGAGAATGTAAACCTCTTGCAAGAGAATTTGACAAGATGTATGTTTTGGGGGAAAAATCTACAAATGCTTATAGCTTTGATTTCTTAAACAGCACCTTGACTAGGCACTTACACACAGGCAAGATTCCAAGAATGGGGTGCAACACAGGTGCAATTTTATTACCTTGCCTACTGTATGTTGTCACTGTGTAATCTGTATGTGTAAAAGGTGGCTCTGGGAAGCTATTTGCACTGTCCTAAATGTGCCGTGCTGAGATCCCTTTACCATTCTCTTCTAAAATAAGTAAGTTCACAGAGAAAGAGAAGAGGGATACTGATTTACCATCTTTTTTAAGAAGGCATTTCCTGTTGAGACAAAAGCCTGATTCTCCACTGAATGGTCAGTTTGCCTGGGAATCTGCCAGAATACAATTTCTGCAGTCTTGTTATGGACTTGTCCCTGAACTATGGAAGATGGTCCTTACCTCCCCTTCAGCTAAGTTATATCCAATGTGGCAGAAAAATTCCTTCTTTGCTCTCTTGTGTTCTTTCAACCTTCCCCCACCTTTCCCTCCCTTCCCAATAACTGATGTGTATATAAGGATATCCAAACTTTCCTACATACATCAAGGAAAAAGAGAGCAGTTGTTCAAAATAGGCTGTGAACCAGTAGGTTTCTGCTGCTTTTTTTTCCCCTCACAATGCAAAAGGGTGAATTTTCTTTAGAGTGACTGAAAAACTATTTTGGGAATAATGCTTGAAGGTACCAAGTATCATCTTAGATAAATGGCCTGATAGACCTGAGGAAGCCGTTTTGCTTTGAGACAAGGTATACTAGTAGGTAAAACTGGGAAGATTTTTGTCTTTTTTTTTTTTTTTTTTTTTCTCCTGAAACAGCTTCTGGAATTTAAACTTCATTTTAGAAGGTCTGGTTTGTGCTCTTATCCTGTTATAGTTTATAAAGATTTTTATCCTCTCCAAATTATGCAGGGTAATTTTCATAGGCATTTCTCATGCATGGAAAGGTCTCTTTGTGAGTGATTCTGGAATATGTGCCTTTTATCTGCTGTTCTGAAATTTCACTGTCACTGTGCTCTTCTTCTCATGTACAGTTTCCATTGCTACTTACAATATTTGCTAATTTTATTTTTAGAATTTCCGAAAAATACAGCATTGACATTGTCCTCCCTTTTTATTCTTTGACTCTTGTGAGTGAATTCACTAAACAAGTGCAGATAATGTGACCTATGAGGGCCACTTCGGAGAAAGTGGCTGCCTCAAAATCCTCACTCTTATTTTTACTGTTCTTTTCTGAAAATAAAGGAGTTCAGGCAGCTTTAGATTTCTCTTTTGTGCAGAAGACTCTGGTGCACAACACTGTACCTTACTGAAACTTGCAAATCCCAAACTGTGTTGCATCAGATTCTCACTAGGATGCTTTACAGTCTTTCATTGCTGCTACTTCAGATAAGGTCCTTATAGCTAAGAATCAAGGTCTTTGTGTTTATTTTTCTGTTTAAGAGTTATTAGATGTAGTGTATTATTTTATTGGTTTGCAGAGAGCTTAGAATAGCAGTGTTGCTAGAGTGGTCACGGTTTGGAAAAGGAGCCAGTGTATAAGCTGCCAACTTCAGGTCTAAGTTGTACAGATCCATTTTTTCCAGTTACATATTTGTTTTTTGTCAGTGGTGTTGTGGCAACTGTGTAATGTCCTCCCAAGCAAAAAATCATGAAAATGAAACACTGGCATCAATAGTGTAATGAATCACAAGACTGGAACTTTTAAAAGCTCAGCAAATAATGCTCTTTCCCACAACCAAACAGTTCAGAATCTTTGTGCAAGTCATTAAATTGTACTGGAGTTTGAAATTAGTGAAGAGAAGAATAAAATCTGGTGCCATTGCAGTTGATAGTTAAACTTCACTGGACCAGGATACCGACGGACTTGCTGTTGCTCAGTGCTTACAGATCTATTAAGAATCATCTATCTCCGGGGGTTTTCCTACAGAACAACTGAAAATTTCTTAATTAAACATTCTGTGCTCAGAAAGATTAACTAAAAGGCTGAAGCCCAATGCCTATGGCTAGGTTTTGGCTCTATTAGGTTGATATAAATAATTCAAAATGTTGGCAGTGGCAACAAGGGCTGGTTTTTTCAAACTTTCATTTGAAAATGTTGATTTAGGGAGGGAGAAGAAGTAAAGTTCATCATGTGTTCTGTGGATTCTGCTTATTGGGTTCAATGCAATAATTTATTTCCTTCTTTTCCTATCTCCTCTCATCTGAGTTCTAATCCACCCATTGGCTCTAGACTTAAACTATGTACTTTTGAACTGTACTATCTCTTTGTTGCAGCTGTTCTATGCCTAGTAGAGTGGGAATTAGGTCTGTAGGTGCTAGTGAAACACAACCAGAACAAGGACACTGGAGGAAGAAAAATCTCATGTTTCATGCAGTAGTGCTTTGGAGCTGACACATGAAAGTGAACTGCTCCCATGCATTCTGATTGAAAGACTGGCATATTATGTTTAAAAAAAAAAATAATAAGCTTCAGGACAACCTACACTTCCTTGTGTTACAATCCAGTCCAGAAGCTCCAAGCTTTACTGGGTGTAAATTTACTTTAATTACTTTAATTTCAGACTTCATGAGATTTCACCCACATGAACTCTTTCAAAGCTGTTGATTCTTTGATACCTTGAGTTCATGTCTGGAGCAAAAACTACACATTTCTTTAAGAGAGTTCATTTAATTTGGTGAGAAAATAGGCGTTTTGGCAGAAAGGTTTTACAGGAGCACAATGTAACTTCAAAAAAGCATTACAACAGGCTAGTAGGAACAAAATGCCTTCCATGCTTCCCTCCAAGCAGCCTTCTGAGCTCTGCTCTATACACCCCTCCAAAGGTTTCAAGCTAGCAGGCATTGCTGTAGAGTAGGGAACCTTTGTTGCACCCAGCAAACACAAACCCCATACGACTTAAGTGAAATACCATTACTTAAATTAAATACTACTGGTTTTAAGTTACTCACAAGAAAAAGAACAGAGCAAAGGAAAAGATATTAAGAGCAGAAAGAATGGAGAGAGAAAGAGAGGAGAGAAAAATACAGTTACCACCAGGGGGTGTGATGGGCTACCAGACAGACCTTATTGATTGACAGGTGCTTTGCTTGGCCTTCCATGCCATGTATCTGCTGACCCTGGTGGCCATCTTGCCTGCAGGCCTAAGCCTAGCCCCTCTCCCCACCCCCAAAATTGTTGATTTAACCCATCAATCAGCAAGATATAAATCCAGTCTTTGACACCTTGTAATGAAAAAGAAGCAGTCCAAAATCTTTGAGTGTCCTGTATAGCTTTCTGTCTAAACATTTAAATGTCAATAAGGTAAGACAAACAGCATCAAGTAATGGAATTTGTTTGTTTCAAGTATGTTTAAGCTTCACAGTTCTTTAAGTCCTTTATCCCACCAAAAATATATAATCTTTTGACT
The DNA here is from genome assembly GCF_001604755.1 of Lepidothrix coronata. Classification (NCBI taxonomy): domain Eukaryota; kingdom Metazoa; phylum Chordata; class Aves; order Passeriformes; family Pipridae; genus Lepidothrix; species Lepidothrix coronata. The sequence continues at coordinate 69,235 of NW_016690396.1, forward strand.
TTATCTTAGATAACATGTAAAATTGTGAGAGCTCATTGTAATTTCTAATAATTTGCAGCTCATTTATCTATAGTATAATTAAAAATGGAGTTTAAACTCTGTTTCTTATGCTCTTGGTAAGGACACAAATTTGGAACAAAATTTGCAGAATAACATTTGCTTTTGTCGATGTTCAGAGCAGGAATATAATTAAAAAGGTGAAAGGTTTAAGAGATGATGGTTTGTAATGCACTTATTAAAACTCTGATTAAAATAAAATGTCTAAGAAAAAAGAATTAAGCAGCTTTAGTGTTTCATTTTTTGATTTTTCTCATCATATGTATGGCAAGCAGATAACAGTACTGTAAAAGAAAAACATCCTAAGCTACTGCTGCTTGGGCAAACCTATTCAATTGGAGTTTTTAACAGCCATTCCCAAGATTCATTAAGGCTCATTACGAGTTGTCATGTAGTAGAGAACTTATATTTTCAGATGATCTGTGCACAGCAGTAAAGATAAAAGTCTGTCTTAAGGCTGCACTGAAAAGAGCAAAAAATAGTACATATTAAAAATAGATTACTGAAATTCCCTAATTAGCTGGAATAGTTCTTTAAAGGCAAAGCATGGTCAGCTTGTTTTAAAGAGGGATGGGGAAGCATGACTCCTCTATGGATGGCCTTTCAGTGTGACGTACTCCTTAATAAGGATTATTTACCAATTATCCTTTACTAATATATAAACACATGTTCATGTGCTCTTATTTCCCCAAAATCTAATTCTCAGATGGTCTGTTAAGAATTTTCTTCACATCTATGTAACAACAGAAAGGAAAAAAGCAATTCTAGTCTTTTTTTTGACTGAAACTGGGCAAAATATTTGTTTCTAAATTGATACATTTAATGATTTTAAAAGTTGAGTCTCAGTAGGGCTTCAAATATTAATACGTCTGACTCTTGGAGAGGTTAGAGTGGGGAAGGACAATGGTAGTAACTCAGTTCTCAATTTTGCAGCAGTACAAGTGAGTTTCCCTGTCACATTTGGCCTCCTATAAATAACCAATATTTGTCCCTCTTCTATTTTTAATGGTGGGAACTGTAGACATTTTGAAGATAGTGAATATGTGTTCCACAACAAAGCTAAGAGTGGAGATGTGATAACATCAATAAAATTATTCCTCTTGAAGAGAAATTATGTGAATAGAGACTCAGGAATACTCCAGTACTTTTATCCCACCTCTCTTCTGTGATGATGTTCTGGAACATGGGCATAATGCCACTCATTTGCTGAAGGGATCATTCGATTTGAAAACCTGACCCTATTCTGAATACAGTCTCAGCAAAAGAAAAGGTGCAAACGAGGCAGGACAGATGCCTCTTCAATGGGTGTCCCTCATTTGGAGAGAATTGAGCAGCATCAGACAAAAAACAGACCTGAAACTAGAAATTCTGCAAATGTTTCTGCATTTTGTTGCAAATCTAATATCTCAGTGGTTTGATATTTACCACGAGATGTGCTATTTTTTTTCAGTCTGTTCTGTTGGTGTCAGAAAAAGATCTGGAGAATACATTACTTCCTAGGAAGAATATCTCTAGTTTTTTAATGAACTTGGGATGACAAAAGAAAAATTCCAGATAAAATTAATCTCCTGATGCTGGTCTGCATCAATGGAATCATTTACAATAGCCTAAAAACAAGTATTTCCAGTTCTGCTGCTATTTTGCCTGTAATGCAGCAATACTTACATTCAGAGTTGGGTTCTGATGGGAATAAAAGTCTTATATTGTTCAACTTCATAAAACAACTCTTCTTTTTGTTGCAGCTGTTTTGAATTTAGGTATTTTCTGATTCAGTACTGTCAGTGCCCTTAATTTGTAATGGATATTATGTAACAGGTAATTTTGTTATCTCTGTTGTATGTTCTTTTCATAAACCTAGTACGTTATCAGGTATAATAAATAGGTTCTTCTCCCTAAGGAGAGACCAAGACTGAGATGTGTTGGCAGAACAACATACTGTGCTTTGGTAGGGCCTGATTACAATAAAGGCTACCAATAACTAGAGCTATCAGTGTCACCTTCCTCTGCATAAAAATTTGCCCTAAATTGTAGCATTCTGCGAGTCAAGTGGGGGTGGAGAGAAAACCCCCAGAAATACTGTTTTCCTTCTGTGTAACTAGAACTGGATGTAAATAGGTTCTTTTCTATTTGGAAATGATGCATGGTGGAAAGTCTGTATATGAGAAGTATACCTGAAGCAGGTGGATGTGGTGAAACAGCTGAGGAGAGCTTGTAGATACTCAAACATAAAACTCCCTTGCGATGTGGGATATGGAAGTGCTCTATGTAGAGTGCCTGAAAAGATAGCTTTTGACCAAAAGGTCTGGAGGAGAGGAGTAGAAATGTCCAACAGGAAGATACAAAGGACACAGAAAAAGAAACCATCAAATCACAGGAAGAGCAATATATAAATACTGTCAAGAACACTTTTATCAGAGATTAGAGGGGATGGAGAAGGCTAGAAGGGAGAGGATATGAGGGAGAAGAGAGAAAGACAAAATGAATGTTTTGTCACTATTGGAAATACAATCAGGCAGAAGTTGCTTCATTTATAGAGAATCTTCTCCTGGCAGTTAATTAGCTCTGTCAGTCAGCTGTCGTAAACCAGATTATTGAACTGTTTCATATTTGAAATTCTTTAAACTAACATCTTGACATTGCCATTAGGTGTGTTAATAATCTGAAGGCATGAGATGAATTTATAAGCTTTAGTGTGCCTGTCTGTGAAACACAGTAGAGAGTTAACTTCTTATTATCCAAACACAGCTTGAGCTTTCTCCTGAAAGGTTCCAATTGCATTTTGAAAACGCTATTATCTTACTTTGAGGTGGCAAATAGCAATATCGTCACATGGGAAGCTCTGTGTACATAATAATGAATTCTAATGGAGCAAATGGCAGCCTCATGAGTGCCACACTGCTAGAGAAGTGTGAAAAGGGGAAAGAATTTGTATTATTATTTTCAACTAGCAGCTTCCAGCATTCTCTGCAATGATTTGAGTGAAAATTTAAGCTGTTTTGATTGCTGTCTAAATGCTGAGTGGGGCTGAAAGTGTGTTGTTAATGGTCATATGTGTTTATCTGTTTGGCGTGGATTTTTTTTCTCCCAAAGTCTTTATTCACAATAGAGCTGTTGATTTCAGCAATAATGTATTTCACAGGAACATTTATGTATGTGTGCAGCAGTATTTACTGTTTAAATTTAAGTGCTCAGTCATTTAAGCATTCTTTTTTATTTTGACCATACTCATTACCATGTACATTTCTAGTAATAAAAAAATACTATTATACGTCTCACATGCTGTGCCCATGTCCTCCAAATTGAAGTTTGTTAATTTTTTCATTATTTAGATATTGGAGTCCCATCCCATTTCCCTTTATGACTACTGACTTAGTCTTGTGGACAGACTGGTCCCTGTTTCCTGTGTCTACTGCCAAGTGCTTTGAGCTTTAGTCCCTTCGCTAAGTTAGTATTTGGCTTATTTAATTTATTAACTTCAATTTGTTGTATTTTATTCCATTACATTCACACATTCATGTGGTTATTGTCTCTGTATTGAGCCTGGCTGAGATGGAGTTCATTTCCCTGTAGCAGCTCTCAAAGTGCTATGCTTTGGATTGTGAGCTAAAAAGCTGTTGATAACACACAAGTGTTTTGGCTGCTGCTGAGCAGGGCTGACACAGCATCAGCACTGTCTCTCAACATTCTTCCCTATCCCACATGCACCAAGGGCAAAATCCTGGGAGGGGACACAAGTAGGCCAGTTGACCCAAGCTAACCAAAGGCATATTTTCTACTTATGATGTCAGTTCAAATATAAAAACTAAGGAAAGGAGGAGAAAGGAGGGGCATTCTTTACTTACAAAATTTGCCTTCTGAGCAACCCCTATGTGTACTGAAATCCTGCTTCCCAGCAAGAGGCTGGACATCACTTACTAATGGGAAGTAGAGAATAAACCTTATTATTTTCCTCTTTGCTGGTATGCATACAAACTTTAACTTTTGCTTTAGCAAACTGCCTTAGCCTATGAGTCATTTTCCATCTTATTCTCTCTCCCCTGTCTGGCTGGGAATGGGAGTGATAGAGCGGCTTGGTGGTTACCAGGCATCTGTCTCCTAAATCTCACCGATTCCTCTGTTCTGCTGATTTCTTCATAAGACAAGACATCCCAAAGAGACCTCGTGGTCCAGAGGATGCCAAATACATGGAAACCCTGATGCGATCCTGCAGCTGCTGGAGTGTGCCAAGAGTGGCTGCATTCTGCAGGGCATTTAACTCAAAAAAAGACATTAACTCAGATCATGCTGTACCATGTACAAAATAATATTTTTCCAAAGTCTTATAACTTGCCCAAATTCACATTTCTTAACTTTCTGGCCATCCAGTGCTATGTACACTATGACCCACATTTTCTCAATTCCCATCTAACAGAATCCTGTCTTGTATTTGCAGTGAAATATTTTGTTATAATTCTAACCAGTTTTATAGTGTCTGATTCTGAAGAATAATAAGAGTGTAAAAATGTTATGAAATTTTCTTATGTTCTCCAACGTTGCCTGGCAGATTGTAGTATTGCCTATAGATCATTCTTTACAAAGCAAGTAGTGCACAGGTCTGCCAACTTTATCACACTGTACTTCAGACTCATCTCTGACCAGCTTGGCACATCCACTTATAACTAATAGTCTCTGAGGCTCAGCTGTGTATCTAACATTTAAGACTTAAATCTTTCTTATCATCCATCTTACCTCTACTTATCTTGCATGAGTAGCCTGTTTCTATGAGGCAATAATTAAGCTCTCAGTTTCTCTTTTTCATCCTCTTTTGACAAGCCACTTATCTTTTTTTTTTTTTTTTTTGAGAATTGTTCCCTATGCACATCTACCTTGTGTCTTGCCTGCACTGAGTGCACTCCTCATTTGCTTTAGGACTTTGACTGAAGTTCTGCTCAGTACATTTTTATCATTATAATCACCACTATAATTTTTACAGTACTATATACCACTGATTTTGTATTCACCTGATCAAACTTTATAATTACCAGGTATGTCAGCCTTTAACATTACATGTGTGTGCAATAAAAAAAATCAGTCTTGAATATTTCATTTGTAGGGAAAAATAATAATAATAATAATCTGTGCTGTAGAAAATGAGTCTTAAAAAGAATACCTGTAAAAATAGCTGCAAAAATTATATATTGATATTTTAAGAGACTTCCTTGCAAACTGAGAGTTTGTTATCACGGTGTTTGGAAATAAGGACCACTGATGCAACTTGGTCCAGTGAATGGTCATGCAAATTTTGTTAGTGTCATAGGTTTACTTGTTCTAAAAAACCCAGCTTGAATTTTTTTTTTCCCCTGCACCACAGTGAAAGAAAAGGTGTTGAATGAGGGAGGGGGATTCACACACATAAAAGAACTAGCCAACAGACCCACATTCCAAGCTAATGGCCCTCAGAAGACTGGGGTGGGGGAGTGATGAGGTTTTTTTTTTTCTTTCTCCCTGGGAAGGTGGGTGTGTGTGTGTGGAAGGGCTCCAAAATTCATTTTGTTTTCACCTGGGTCATCTGGCTATCTTTGGCCCCGGTGTGCCTCCATTCTCCAGCGCCCTGTTCTGCCCACGGCCCAGATCTGCTCAGATTTCATCACAGAAAGCCAGGGCCATTTGCAGAGGAACCTTTGAGGGAAGAGGCCACCCCTTCCCTCCTCTGTTCCCGTGTTGGCAACAGCTTGTACCCATCGACAAAGGGGGGGCGAATCCCAGCCAGAGCCAGCCGCCGACAGCATGAGTCCACAGGAAGTCCTTTTTCCCTTCCTCTTCTGGGGGGGGGGGGGGGGGGAAGGAATCTCCGTTTCAGCTTCTCCTGTGCACTGGGGCCCCCACGCGGTGACCGCCAGAGATCCTAAAGCCCCCCCCTGCTGGCCAACACCCAGCAACTGCAGGCTCTGCTCCTCCTGTGATCCAACAGTGCCCCCTGCTGGTCATGGCTAAAATTGCACGACAAGGCAAAAAAGTACTGAACTGTTTTTGGAGGGAACCTTGGGTACAGGATTGTTGTCTAGGGTTTCTTGTGTTCTTTTGTTGTTCTGCCTATACACCTATATCCTTTAATAAAGGACTGTTATCTTTTCTTTCTTTGTATTTCCTCAACTAGGGCCTCTTAATTTCAGATTTACAATTGCTTAGAGGGAGGAGCTTGATCTTTCTCATAACTCATCCTCCTTAGCAAATACTTCAGTCTCATTAAACTGAGACAGTTAGAAATGTCAAGGAGTCCAGGATTTTATCCTATATCTTTTAAAGAGATTTTCAGTATCCTATGTCACTCTGCATATCTGCCTGGATGATAAATGGCATTGTTCCACAGAAAAGGTACCCTTGAATTTCTTCCTCTGGCTAGAATTTTAAAGAAAGATTAAGATAAGAAGAATTTTTAGGCTTCACTTTGCAAAGCTACCTGGAGCACTGATTGGTTAAGTTTAATGTAAATAATTTTGAAAAGCTTAGTTTCTCTATCTTTTTTTGTCCTTGGGAACTGTAGAAATACTGGTTATTGTTGTTACTGATTTATTTTTAGTAGCAGCAGACCTCCCACTGGTTCTGTTTACAGACTGTGATGTTAATGTCACTTCCTGTATAAAAAATTAAAATTGTGTTTCTTACAGACTGGGTATATTTGAATAATCAGAGAATTGCATAGCTTTGGAAAGCAGGTGCTGCCTATCCCTTGCAGGGTCTCCACAGAGTCTGAAGAAAGGATGGGCATCAATTAAGATTAAATAAACAGAAAATCCCCAAACCCAGAAGAACCCTAGAAAGATGAGGGCTATCTTTTTATAATCCCAAAGTGTGTTTTTTTCCTGATATTTAACTCATAGAAGAGATAGTGTTAATTACTTTAGGAATGAATAATTATCACCAATGAGTACTAACTCAGCAATGCATTAATTAATTACACTTTGTTGCCTAAGGTCAATCCTTTATGTGAATTAGTTTGATTTGTATGGATTCTTGGCCTTCAGTGGATAGTTTGGATTTCTGCCAGGAAGAACCACTTCAAAATGATTTGGTTTTTTTAACTACTTCAAAAGTATGATCCCAAGTATAGTTTATATTATGGTAATAGCTAGTACATATCATTTTTATAGTCAAAACAGGTAAGCTTTGCCAACGTAGGTCAAATTTCTTTATTTTTAAGTGGTAAATCCCAATAGCTGATAAATTTAAATATAAATCTCTTACATGAAAACTTTATTCTGCAAATAGGATTCAGTGAATCTTAACCTGAATAGTAGAAAACAAAATGACTTGCAAATAATGGTATACAAGGATCTTAATAAATTTCAGAACCTACTATGCTTTGACACTTGGATTTATCATTAGCAAACTAGTCACTTTAGCATTGTATATTAAATAGATGCAAGATTTGATGAAATTTCAATTGTTTTGTTAGATGCACAAGGTTCTTGGGCTGTGGTGTGTTATATCTGCACCTGCTGTAAGCCCAGCTTACACCAGCTGTGTGATACCAGAGTCCTTCATGGGCAAGGAAAATGGATTTACCCTATTAGTATAGTTTCAACTGGAGAAAAGGATGCTTTGCTTGAGGACAAGTTTCTGTCCATATTGTATTTTTTGATAACTGATGTGATATAAAACCAATGCTACAAAAATGCCACTACAGCATTCTTATTTTGTATTATGGCATCACCTTTCTTACGGATATGCTTGCTAATGGTTTAAGCATGTAAAATCCTTGAAGGCCTACAAACAGCTGAAAGATTTCCTCTTTTTCTTATCTTGAAGGGTAAGAAAGAGCAGGAGAGGTTCCTTCGTACTCTAAAAGCTGATATCTTTTTGCCATTTGCTTCAAAATAATCACTTGAACTAACAAAACCAATAGATATTTTTAGTAAAGAAAGAACAAATACTACAGTCGATTAGCTTTTCTGGAAATAGTTTTAAATCATTTTCACACCTTATATTTTTATTCTCATTTAAAAAGGTTTTCATGTGGTGTGAAACACTTGTACCTATGCTTCCGTAATTACTTTGTGTGAATTGATTTTTTAAATTATTTTTTTCCCTTGGTACTTTAGATGAAGGACCCAGTTTTGGTTTTAGACCTTCACTTTGCAATTTGGTCTTGGGCTGTTTGTAAGAGTTGGACTTTTCTAAGTCTAATCTAAGCTGTAATTAATGTACTGCGCCTGTTAAACTTTGTCTTAGAAACATTAGTTTCGTTTCACAGTTTGTGTGTGGAAATGTGGATGGGGGATAAATTTGAAAAAAAAGGTGGTTTTCAACTCTCTTACGTACTATAACAATAAACAGTCTGAGAAATTAGAGATATTCATGTCTGTTCCAGGTTGTTTCTTTTGGGAGGAAAATTTGGTGACTAAGGCTGGTGCTTTTGACACTCTTGATCCAGGTGGAACTCTGCTTTCTGTTTTGTTTTGGTACTTCCAATTTGTTTTTGCACTGTGTTGTGAAAGGTAGTTCTTAGGCCCTTCGGTGTTTGGTGAGCCTGTGCCTGCATGTAAATCGTGATCATGCTTTCTGGGAGCCACTACTCTCCATCAGCATATTGCACCCCACTTGTGTCTGTTGAATCATAATGAGCTAGGATGTTATTAATGTGCAGTTTCACATACACTTTAAACACACATGTGCCTGACAGAGTAATGCTGAAGAAGTTCAGTGTACAAGGATACAAAAAGAGACTACTGAAGTACATCAAAATATATTCTCTGACTCAGTGGGGAATTTGAACTCTGTAATTTGTCATTCTGAGAACAAAAACAGCTGATGCAGGCACATAATGTTGTGGGGTTTTTTGTGTGTGTGGGTGTTGTTTTTTTTTTTAATTAAGATGCTTTAATACATACACTAATTGCTAATGCAGAAAACCGACATGTTTAAAGTTGCACATATTCCTTAAATAAAGTGAAGTACTGAATGAAACAAATATGTTTTTGGGGGATGGCAACAGTTATGGAACTTTTGAAATTTCAGAGCACCAGGTACTGAAGAGCAATTTTAATACCTTAAAGTAGATTCTAAATGTATGGATGGACTATAATATAGGTATAGAATTTTTTAAACAGACCTAATAATATACATTAATGTTAGCTATTATATATAACTTCAAAATAATGTTTAAAAGTCCATCCATATATATGTACACATGTTATATATGTAAATAAAAATGAACGTTTTTATATATAGAGAAGGGGCATATTAAGGAAGGAAACGAGATGATTTATCTGTATCATAGAGAAACTATTGATGTTGATTTTATATGTATGAAGAACAAAAAGGACAGAAGGGACACAAAGAAAGAGAAAAGAGAACCTATAAAGTTTGGAAAAGTATTTGAACTAAATCACTATTTGTTTTGATATTTTATGTGAGCAGAAACTGTAACAGCCTTAAGGACAAGGAGCGAAAGGATAAAAGTTATTGATTCATAGTGGCTGTAAATGACAGGTCACTTGTGATCAATATTAAGTGTGGGAATTTTTTAGTTCTGTGCCTGAATGACTTAGTAGCAAATTTCAGAAGTGGTTAATTCTTCAGTAGGACTGAACATAAGTCTTTTCTGATTTCCACATTTCAATTTTTAGTTTAATATAAATGTTTTTTAGAGGTCTGAATTTGAGCAACTCTTTGGAGTTGCTCCTTGGACAAGGTATTCCAACAGCATTCAGCTGAGGAAAGATCTGAATTTGAGTGGAGACATTATAGCAAGTACAGTCTACATGAGTGTAAAATACTTGTTAGAGCTGTACTTGAACCAACCTGTCAGAGCCCTACCAGATCGCTCCTGGAACTGGTCTCTGCTGAGGCCCTGATCCTTACCAACTTGAATAAAGGAGCTGCATGTCTGCCTCTTCAGCACTCTCTTTCAGTAAACGTTTTCCCTCTATGGATTATGTGACTGGCTTTATTGATTTGGTAGAAAAAGCTGGCCTGGCAACCTGGCCACTGAAGTAAGTCTGGAGAGATCTGGTGCAGTTACCTGGTTCAGATGAGGATCCTTTTTTCCTTTTGAGACCTTGGCAAATCACTTGATCTGTGGCAACCCTCCAAGTGCAATCTGCAGAGAAAAGGTTGTTGACCTTGAAATCAGCCTAACTATGGAGCACCTTTTTTTACCTGGAGTAAAATCATCAACCTCCCTAACCTGATCTGCATTGAAGGTGGAGGGAGAAAGTTTCCAAACGCGTTATGGTTTCCTTTCTTTGTCTGAGCTCCTATTGTAGGCAATAACAGAATATTTATCTCCGTGTCCTGCCAGAGGCTCATTCTTAAAAAACTGTATCTAATAGAATATTTGTATACAAAAATAATTGCACTTTTTTGAGTTTCAGAAACAGCCAGTAAACAGCTGTTTCAGTTGAAAATTCACTCACGCTTCTTGCAAGCTGAGGTTTTAAGTCACATCACCGATTTGTTGGTCAGATCAAATAGCGTATATTCAAAGCAGTTTCTGTGGAGAATAATCCATAAAAGGTACATTCCTGTAAATCTTTTGCTAACTAATTCAAAGACAAAAATGTATGGTTTCAAGAAACTTTGTGATTTGCATTTCTCTGGTCCTATTGATATGAATGTTTACTGAAAACTCTTAATAAAGCCACTGAAATCATATGAAAAATATTTGTAGTACCAGGATCTGGTGAGCAAGATGGATATTTTCAATGCCACTTTCATTCTAATTCAGTGTAAGAAGTGTGCTTGCTCTTTTGTTTCAAAAAAAGGGGAAAAATGAAAGGCATATAATAGGGAAGGTGGAAGATATTTACGATTCATGTAAAGAAATCAGTAAAGGACAATCAAATGTTGTACAAAGATTGAAACTCTATGTATTGTCCTTCTGTGCTGCTAAACTTGACAGTAACTCTGCATGGAATGGTGCTGAAGGCCGTCACTTCACTCTTGCATGTACAAACTGACTGTGTTTTCTGTATACTGCAAAAAAAACAACTTACAGAAGTGAATAGTTAAGGCCATTAATCTCCATGTCTTCATACTCAGACTATAGTTTTGTAAGAAATCCTTCCGCAACAAACACTTTGACCGCTTCAATCTGGACCTTAATCCTTATGTCAGAGCTTTAAACTCTCCTTTTCTTGGTACTTTTAAAAAAGAAAAAAAGTATCTATATCTATATATATGTCACACCCAATATGGCTGAGCTTTCTTTCACACAATTGTGACACCTGTGATGCTGTTTTTGTTTTTTTTTTACATTATTTCAGTTTTGCTTCAGCAAATGCAGCAGGCCAGAAGATCTGGAATATAAATAGTCTTGAAATGACATGGGACTGAATGCCTCCAGTTGTCATTACTGTTTACAGAAATAAAAGGCTGCAGGTTGCAGTGAACTGGCCAGGAAGGTTGCAGATTTAGGACTTGGTGTCCAGCTTTTGTCACTTTCAGTGCTCTGTTGTTTTGTGGAGCTACACTCATATAAATCAGGGGTGTAACTTGGAGAAATACTATGAGAATTTTAATATTAACTAATAGCAAATTGTCAGAAGTTTTTAATGCAAATGTTAAGTTAAAATCCAGGAAGAAGTGATTTCGGGATACTGAAGGAAAATACAATGGTTAATATCAGCTTTGATGATGCAGAACAAAACTTTTCCCGGTGGTCTAGATGAGTTGAGGGTAAAAAAAAGTAAAATTGAAGGTTGATCTCATTTCAGTTAAATGCAGCAGTAAAATAGAAAGTGAGTGCTTGCACAATGGTGACACTAGCTGAATGGCAGTGAAAAACACTTTGCAAGGGGAGGAAATCCCTTAGTGGCTTAAGCACTGAAGAGCTGGTCCTTGACCTGACTGATGAACACTGCTCTTCTCAGCTGTCACTTCTGCTCATCCAACTGTTACATGAAAGGAAAATGCCCCTGCCAAAATCTGTACAGCTGGCAGGTCAGGATGCAAGTACCTGCTGATTGCTTGGGTACGTGCATGTGTCTAGTCTTATTGAAAGTATTAGCCTGTGTGCTGAAATTAAAATTTGTTTTGGTAGGTGACTGGGCAATGATGTGTGTGTGGTAGGGTGTTCTGCTTCAAAGTCTGTACAACTTACAAAGATGCTGAAATACAACTTTTCAGAAACAAGCCTGGTGTAAGCACTTGCTTAAATGCTTACCTGAACCAAGACATAGAGGTAACTCTAAGTTCTAGCTGGTGTGTACTTTATATTAAAATTTTCCTGGTTGGTTAAAAATTTGGATCTCCGATCGACTTATCTTTGTGTATGGCACTTTTTGTTCTCTGTGATGATGGCATTAGGATGTCCCTTCTAGACCTAGAAATTTTAATGTTGCTTCTGGCTTCTATGTCATAAAATTTAGAAATGAGATTCTACCAAAAATATTTTATAAACAGTGTTTTGCAATGGAGAGTTATTGCTAGACAATAGTCTGTCTCTAAGTTGATTCATAAAGAGGATATAGCAAAATCGGAGGAAATGTGAACTGCCTTTCTGTCATATTAAATAAAAAGTAGTGAAAGTGAGACCAAATGCCACAAAACAGAGATCTTGGGCTTAGTCTGCAACGCATGGAATTGTCTATACTAGGTACATAGGAAACTGTGTGTTCAAATATATACTAGCCTTCAGTTTCAGGCTCATCAATTTGATGCATTTGACATTAAAATTAATTTTTTTTAATTTTAGATTTAAGTTTTTTACTGCCTTACTCTTTTCTCATAAAGATTCATAGAATGGCCTGAGTTGGAAGGGATCTTAAAGATCATCTAGTTCTTTGTTATTTGTAACTGATTGCAAAGGTAGAAAGATCTCTTAAAAAATTCCTAATCCTAATGTTTTAGATTACTATCCTGATAAGCTCAGTTAGGAATCAGCCAAAATGAAACTAGACAAAAATTGTGCTTTACGACTGTACCTAGGATAATGCCTGAGTATTTCTTAAACTTTTTTCTGTTTTTCTGCTTAAGAATGAAGTACAATTATTTGTTAACACTAACATTCAAAGCAATTAGAATACACATTCACAGGTTTTCATTAGAATTTCAACAAAAATTTTAGACAGTTCTTGGTCTGATCTGGCTAATAAAAGACCTTTACCTCTTGCTGAAAAGAAATGCAAAAAAAAAATTCTGTGAAAATTTGAAAGGAAAATATTTTGTGGTGTTTATTTGAAAATAAGTGAACAAAGAAGTTACTTATACATTATGTGAGTATACTGAAAATAATAAAGAGAAAATTCAACTAGCAAATATCAAAATGGGGGGAACAATATTTCACTAAAGAAAGAATTAAGATATATATAGGGTTTTAAACTTACTATCGCTATGTATTAAAATAAATAAAATGACTTAAAACTTGAATTGTACTACATACCAGTTAAATAAATATAAAATATGAAAAAATTAATAGAATTTTGATTTTTGGGTGGATATTAGATAGGTTGCAGAGGATTGCAAATAAGATAATACTGTGCTGTATTTAATAGGGTAAATTCAATGGTCAGGATAATTATAGGCTTGTCAGACCAGTATTACTCCCAGCATGATAATGAAGATCCTGATACAAGACTCGATTAATACAAAATTAAAGAATTTGTAAGATAATGAATGCCAATTGGCATGCATTTATAGACATTAGGTTTTCTTAAACTCACTTTATCTCTTATGATGAGATAAAACATTTGATTTGTAACTGTAGTGTTATTTATGCTTACTGCCATCTGGCATTTTAGTTATGAAAATAAGCATACATACAGTCAGCTTGTGCATATTAAATAGATGGAAAACAGTAATTGATAAGCATTAAAACTTTCTTATCAGAAATCATGCTAATGAAGTGGAAGAAAAATGAATGCATTATAGAAAAAAATCTGTAAACACAAATGATCAAGGTGATAGCTACAGACTTGAGCCTTGCAAGCGGAAAGCTCAGAAAATACGTCTGGGGTTCTAGTTTGTTCTAGGTTGGTTTGTATGTCGTCTTTGGGTTTGGTGTTTATTTAGTAATCATGACTGTAGCCCTTTAGGCACGTCCTTAGGTTTTAATCAATATTCCATACAAATTGGTTAGATCTTGCTGTTTTTCAGTGTGCCAAAGACATAATGTGAGGTATCCAGGGTATTTAAAAGTCAAATTGGGAAACAAGGTGTCCAGGTACACTGTTGTTTTGCGCAGCCAATGTCTGGTATGCAATTCTGGCAGTACATGCTTCATGTTTACTGGTTCCACTTTTAGGCTGGGGAGGTCAATTTAGACTAGGAGGGCCAGGTTATAACACTGGGCATGAAAACACTGCTCTGAGCCTAGTTCCATGGCTTTTGTTTTGCTGTACTTGTTACCATGTACCAGAGTAGCTTGGTGGAAAAACAGGCAGGCAGGAGCAAATAGCCAACCCATGTAACTTCCAGAAGGATTCTCACTGAGATCAGCACACTCTGAGCCTGTTTCTGCTGTCAAATTAGTTGTTTTCTTAGCAAAAGTTTATTCAGTCTCATTTCACAGCTGTTAAGACTTGAGATACCTTTGTTACTTTTGACCTCAAATAATGTACAGAGGTATATTTCTGTTTTAAAGCCTGTGGCTCCATATTGTATGGTTTTATTCTATGTAGTTCATATAAAGTTCGTTACAGATTGAGCACTCTGTCCTCTCGGGGAAGTAGAGATAACTCCCAGTTGAAAAGGAAGATTGAGTTCATATGCAAACTAGGGGAAAAATGAGCCATCCAGGAAAAGAAAAAAAAAAAGAAAATCAAACTAAAGGGAAATGAAGATAACCACTTTCAACTGAAAAACTGCTAAACTGCAAAAAAAAAAAAGATGGATAATTTGGTAATACATTGTAGTGAGATTTTGAAGTGGAGCATGCTCCTCTGAAGAGAGGGCAAGATGTGTTCAAGATCAAACAGTTGAATAGGTGTAAATGAAGTCTTTAGTAGAAGTACAATCTAATTTCTCTTGTTTTAAAAATTCGGCCTCCGGTTTCATTGCTCTAGTTTCTGGATTCCATTTTGTAACAGAACGGTTTCTATCCAGTGATTGATCTCTGCTTTAAAGACGCTTAAAGAAATTATTATCCTTGGGGGGAAAGAAATATATGCATAGTATGTTTATGGTATGAATGCTAAATAAAATAATCTGTTTTACATTCAGTGCCCACTGTAAAACTATAATTGTGTGGTAAACAAAATGCTCTCTTGTAAGAAAATATCCTGCTTCCACCCCAGTAAACTTAATACTGATGGTAAATCTATAATCGCTTAATCCAGTTGTCCTAGTTAGAACAGCTGGGACCAGTTCCTCACTGTATGGGTGTAACCCAAAACTGTGTATTCTACAGCCTTCCATGCCACTTCCCAGAAACTGTTATCAATAGACCGTTTACACCATCTGCCCATAGCATGCCTGACTCCTCAGGCTATAAACTGGGTGTTAAGAGGCCTGCAAGATAGGAGGATGCTCCTGTCCTCACTGCCATTGTGGAACTCCCTGTCCTGAGGGAGGTACTGGGCATTCCTGCCTGAACCGGAGGATATGTATAATCTTGGAGTCTTGGGACTTTTTTAACCACTCGTGAGATCCAGAGAAGGACTGAGACCACCACTCTCAACCAGACTGCAGACCACCACTCTCGACCAGATTGCAGTCACCACTCTTGACCAGACTGCAACAGCACTCTCACCAACAGGTTTTTCCCTGGACTCAGGGGGCCCAAAGAACACCACTCTGTTCATGTTCCAGGGTGCTGGGTTATACATTTGGGTTTTGTCGGTTAAAACCAATTGTTTGTCTGTATAATCGTACTTATTGTATTATTTTATTAAATTGTTATTCTGACTTATAATCTCTCTTTTGAGTTGAGTTCATTTCCCCTGCTGGTTTACCTTTAAACCAGCACAAGGGAAGATAAATAGAAGTTTTGAATTTTTTTTTAAACTTGCCTGAGTAGGCCTCTTTTTTCAAGAAAAGATCAGTAGGAATTATTAATAAATTATATTATCAGTTAGTTTATTATATTTCTTTCAGAATATATTCCTTGCCCAGTGCTCTGGTATGGAGACTGAGCACTTCTAATCACATCTAATGCCTGTCTCTGAATTAATCAGCTATCATCTGTTCCTTTTGGAATGAAGAATTATTACTTTTTTGACTGTTACAGTACATTGAATAGTATTACCACAGTTTCAGAAGTGTTTAATTTGTGATTCAGACATTTCCAGACCTCAGTGTGTCTTTGATGTGTTAATGATTCATGTGTAAACGCTCCTTCGCTGCAATTGGTTTTCTTTTATTTCTTCCACAAAGTTGTTTTCAATATCCTTTTCAGTATCTGGAGGATGAATGAAGTATCTCGAACTAGTTTTATTTCATACAGTAAACATAATTTTATGTGTGGGGTTTTCTCCTAATCTAGTCAAAGTCCTCTCAGAAATCCTACAGGGCAAAATTTTTGGATCCATGATGGATTCCAAAATTTGGATATCAGAAAAAAGAACCTGCTGGGTTTAAACAGAAACCGTGGGCTACAGAAGCTGAGAAAAACCCTCTTCATTGATCTCATCTCTGTGGAATTTTCCTGCCTTCTCCAGCGGGATCTGAAGAGATTTTTTCCATAATGTTGTCACGTCCAATTGTATCTGCTCCTCCCTACATAATCCTGTCTCAAGAAATGTGAATGTTTTTCCCCCTGTAATTCCTCCAAGAGAAAGTGGGTTTTCTCCTATGATGTATGTGTTAAGACCCCAAATTTGTTAACCTAGGTTTTCCCCTTACATCATCCCCTGAAACCCCCTAATTGTAATAATTGTAAGAGTTACAACTCCCTGTTGAATACGTAGACCCTAAACCCTTTAAATATGAACTTGTAAGTCCAATAAAGCATTCTAGTTTCTTGCCCCCAAGCTGGGATCATCTTAGCTTTATTGACCTCCACAAATCCATGTTGTTCTATTTGTGTATTACTTTAGAGTTGCTATTGTGCAGAAATATAACTCCAACTAGTTATTTGGGGTGATGATTTGCAGATTCCCTTTTCCATCCGAGTTGACACCAGGGAAGCACTTTCTGGCTTGATTAGGTGCCTACCATGACTTTCAAGTTGGTTGCTTGAGGATGACCTGTACTTAAATTACTTGGAAACAGAGCTGATTTTCAACCGGATCCACTGCCTTCTGAATGATGCTCTGGGCTCCGTGCTGCTCACAGATGGCATCCTGGAGCACCCCATTCTCATGGCGCAGGGACTTTAATCGTTTGTGGTTCTGAAATCGATTTCTGTTATCTTTTTTTGGTCAGATGAACCTGAACCTCTCTTGTGTAGATCTCTAATGGTGTCAATAGGAGGGGTGAGCTTAGTCAGTCATGCCTTGATAAGCCTGTGAGTGATGTGAGACACGGAGGGAGAAATTTTAAAAGGGGAAAGTAAAATGCAGCTTGGAGCTGATCTGTAGCTCCTGCTGATGGAAACATTCTCTAGATCAACTGCTGCCTTCCTGAAGCCAAGCAATGGTACTGAGGCATCCTGTGGAGCCACTTTCCTTAGAGATTTGTCCAAAGAAACAGGATTCATTCATAGGCTGATATTTAATTTCCTATGCCCTACAGATACTTCTGAATGAATGGGCTTGCTTGGGTTCAGCAGAAGGGCAAGACTGACAAAGCAGTCAGTATGACCAGATAGCTGAATGTTGCAGACCAGAATTCCGATTAATGCTACACCCCATTTAGTCTGTAGGTGAAGCCTGGGAAGAAAAGCCCTTTAGTAAATCCACTAAGAAATTCAGGAAGGTTGGAAGGTCAGATAGAAGTAATTAAATCAAGATTTTATGATTTTATCTTGTTCAAACTGATATTTTAGAAATCTGTTAAAGAATCAGCTACTTTTTCTATCTTTATAGTTCAAGTATCACTTTTTTATTTAGTATTAGAATTTTTAACTCTTAAATTGTGCTCGAGGCTATATAGTGATTTGTTTGTTTATTTTTGTTTGTTTTGGTTTTGGTTTTTTTGAGGTTTTTTGTTCATTTGGGTTTGTTTTATTTTGGGTTTTGGGGTTTTTTTAGGGATGTTAAATGGTTGCTACCATAATGTTACATAAAATGTGACACAGGATACAACATAATTTATTCTGAGGCATGTACAATGTTTATAATGCCTTTTAAGGAAAGAAGTCTACTGATTGCATTCTTTAACTGAAAATATCTTGCATAAAATATTACAAACATGAAAAATTCTTGCATTAAAAGATGTTAATAAATGCAGTTGCCTCTACTGAGGGACACAGCTATACCAATGGCACAAATACTACTTTAAAAAGTCTTAGAAGCATACTTTGAGGAGTGTAGTACTTCAGGAGCGTTATATTATTTTACTAATTGTTTGATGTAGGAAAATATTTACAGCAAGTAAGAGTGATACTTGATGGAGGCATGAAATTTCACTGTCTAATGAGGTCTTGACAGTCAATAAAGAGACACTAAATTCGTATTGTGGGCAAGACTTCAGCAAGGTGTAGTGGTTTAGATTTTCTTCCTGAATGTTTCTGTATCATCATGTGGGTCTGGAAATTGCAGGGGGACAGTTCCCCTCTTTTTCCCTCATGGAAGGGCCAAAGGAGGATTGGGGGGAAGATGGAGGTTCCCGGAGGAGATGCCGTGAGATTTTAGGGGGGATAAAAAATAGCTGACAGGAAGGGGAACGCTCTCCTTGGTTCCTGGAACTGCAGCCAAGTGGAGGCTGCTGGTCACTGCACCACCCTGAGCCACTCCCAATGCCTTTTGACAGCTGAGCAGCACTGGCTGGACCCATGGCGTCTTGGAGACACAGAACTAAGAGAGTGGTCTTAGGTGACATTTTCTCTGTTATTGTTTGGTTGTTGTTTTGTTCTGTTTTGTTCTCCATCTTTAATAAAACTGTTATTTTTTTTTATACTTCACTCAAATGCCTTATAATTTCAAAATTTTGTAATTCAGAGGGAGTGCTTTCTATTTCCATTGGAGGTCCTGCCTCCTGGCACACATTGTCAATGAAACCAAGACAAAAGGTGAAATGTGTTCTCAGAGCAGAATTGACTGTTTTAAGTAAAGAATGCCCCAAGCTAGGAGAAAATGTGGCTAGTTGTGAGGATTCTTATTTGCAAGTAGGAAGACCTGGGCTCCTGTTCTGCTTCCTAGATTTTCTGAGTTCTGAATAACATGTATTCACTGTAAAATACCTAAGTTGCATTCCAGATCTACATGTTCTTTTCTTTGTGCAGTAGAGGCCTAATGATAGTTGTCATTTATTCAGTATATCATGTAGTTTAGAATTTAGCTTATTTTTAAAGACTAGGGCTTGTAATAATAACTACTGGGCTTTATTTTGTATCCTATCTTTTATGAGAACAATTTTTTTTTGTAACCCTTTATCAATATAAAGTGATTAGGCCAAGGAGAGGACTGTCCTTATGGGTTTTGGCTTGGAGGCACACAGTGTCAACAAATCAGGTTGCTGGCTATAGAAACACTGTTGGTTATTTTCTCATTTAAACACAAGTGAAACTAAATGACAATAACAAGAGAATTTATTTTTGTGTCCTGAAATTTGCTGTGCTATGGGAATTACCATATTTTGGAAAGGCTGCCTGAAGTTGTCCCAGATGTTTCTTTCAGCAAAATACAGGTATGTTAAAATGAAGGTAAATTCAAGGTGCTCTTTGGGTGTTCTGGATAAGTTGAATTCGGGGAAGGTAAAATAACGTTCATTCCATATGGGAAGAATATGCATAAAAAAAGGTGTCTAACATCTTCAATAAAATAATCTGTTAGATATGAGGGACTGAAATTATCATCATATTGATTGAAAAGGGAAAAGAAAAAGAAGCATTGATCTCTTGAGACTTCAGCCAGCTGGGGTTGATTTGGAAGTACATCTAGAATATAGGTCCTATCCTTCTTTGAACTGCACCAAAAGTGTTACAAGAATAGCTTCGGATCAAAGAGTTGAGAAGCAAACTTTAAATTTTAGGAGATTAATGGCTAGATTCAAGATTCTGACTGTGTTCCATTTCTGGTAGTGATCAGTAACTTGATTATTCCTTTGTGTATGATGTGATAGTATAGCTTCATTGATGTGTGTTGTTATGTTAAAAAAAACTGATGCAAAAAAAGTGGAGTGGGAAATTTTTCTTCTCTGCACTTCCTTGTGTCTTTGGACAAGATCAGTTTATAGAAAGAAACTTGTTGTAGTGGACATAAAAAATATTAACAGTTGTGCAAATAAATACTTTCTTGTCAGTTCGTTTTTTATGCAGAATCACAGAATATTCTGAGTTGGAAGGGACTCATGAGGATCATCGAGTCCAACTCTTAAGTGAATGACCCATTTTACAAGTACTGTACAAAGCTCAGTACCCTTAAACTCCCCTTAAACTTTGCATTCAGTTAACCATTTGATCATTTAATGTTGTAATTATGTTAATCTCTTTTACTTAGTTATTAGAAAGTACTGAATATAAAAAATCATTGGTGAAATTCAAAAATTAAAGGCATACTTCATCTTATAATATGAGAGTATGTAGACAAAAATTGTTTGTAGACAATTGGAAGACAATGGAAGAAAATAGCTTTGGTATTTCCTCTTTTAGTGTGCATCTCTGTGTCTACCTCTGTTATTCTGATCTCAGTTTTAAATTAAAGTTTCAATTGGATTGGAAAATCTTTTCACTGGAGTTCATCAGTGAATGTTATTCCAGTAGTTTACTTCTCAGTTTATAACGGAATGTATTCTTTCACTGGAAGTACCAAGCACTACGTAATTAAGGAATACCATGCAGATGATTGACATAGATATTTCACACTATTCAGTTAGGAATAAGCTAAATATTTTTTATGTTTTAGTGCATTAGCATGTAGGGTTAGGGTTAGCGTTAGGGTTAGGGTTTAAGGTTAGGGTTAGGATTAGGGTTAGGGTTAGGATTAGGGTTAGGGTTAAGTGTTTAGGGTTACGGTTTGGGTTACGATTAGCGTTAGGGTTAGGGTTAGCGTTAGGGTTACCCTGCATTAGCATGTAGGGTTAAGGGTTAGCGTTAGGGTTAGGGTTTAAGGTTGGGGTTAGGATTAGGGTTAGGGTTAGGATTAGGGTTAGGGTTAGTGTTTAGGGTTAAGGATTTAGTGTTTAGGGTTAGGGTTAGGATTATGGTTTAGGGTTAGGGTTAGGGTTAGGGTTAGGGTTCGGGTTAGGGTTAGCGGTTAGAGTTGGGGTTAGGGGTTAGGTTTGGGTTACAGTTAGGGCTAGGGTTTAGGGATATGGTTAGGGTCAGGGTTACGGTTAGGGGTTAGGGTCCGGCTTAGGGTTAGGGTTTAGGGATAGTGTTAGGGTTAGGGTTAGTGTTAGCATAAGGGTTAGGGTTAGGGTGAGTGTTTAGGTTTGGGTCACGATTAGGGTTATGGGTTAGGGATAGTGTTAGGGTTGAGGGTTTAGGGTTTAGTGTTTAGGTTTAGGGGTAGGGTTCAGGGTTAGGGTTAGGATTTGGGATAGGGTTAGGTGTAAGGTTACCTTTAGGGTTAGGGTTAGGGTTAGGGTTAGGGTTAGGGTTGGGGTTACAGTAATGTTTAGAGCAAGTTTTTAGGGTTTAGAGTTTAGGGTTTAAGGTTATGGTTAGGATCAGGGTTACGGCTAGGGTTAGGATTTAGGTTTAGGTTTAGGGCTTAGTGTTTAGGGTTAGGGTTGCAGTTAGGATTAGAGTTTGAGTAAGTGTTTGTTAGGGTTAGGGTTAGGGTTTAGGGTTAGGGTTAGGGTTAGAGTTAGGGTTAGGAATAGGGTAGGCTTAGGGTTTGGTTTTAGGGTTAGGGTTAGGGTTTGGGTCAGGGTTTAGGGTTAGGGTTAGGGTTTACGGTTAGGGTTTAGCATTAGGGTTAGGGTTAGGGTTAGTGATAGGGTAGGGGTACGGTTAGGGTTAGGGTTAGGGTTAGCGTTAATGTTAAGGTTAGGGTAAGGGTTAGGATAGGGTTTCGGTTTGGGTATAGGGTTAGGGATAGTGTAAAATTACGGTTAGAGTTAGGGTTAAGTTTGGGTTAGAATTAGTGTTTAGGGTTTCGACTTTTGGCTTTAGAGTTAGGGTTAGGGTTGGGGTTATGGTTAGGATTAGGGTTTGGGGTTTAGTGTTTACGGTTAGGGTTAGGGGTAGGGTTATCGATAGGTTTTTTTGTTAGGGTTAGGGATAGGGTTGGGGTTAGGTTTATTGTTAGAGATAGGGTTAGGGTTTGGGTTAGGATATTGGGTTTAGTGTTTAGTGTTAGGGTTTAGGGTTAGGTTTATTGTTAAGGTTAGGGTTAGGGTTTAATGTTAAGGGTTTAGGATTTTGTGTTTAGGGTTAGGGTCATTGTTTAGGGTTTAATGTTTAGGGTTAAGGGCTTTTTTATGGTTAGGGTTAGGGGTTAGGTTAGTGTTAGAGTTAGGGTTAGGGTTAGGGTTTAGGGTTTAGAGTTTATGTGTAGGGTTAGGGTTAGGATTAGGCTAAGTGTTAGGGTTAGTGTTTAGGGTTCAGGGTTTAGTGTTTAGGGTTGCGGTTGGGGGTTAGGGTTAGTGTTTAGGGTTAGGGTTAGGGTTAGGCTTAGGGTTACGCTTAGGGTTATGGTTAGGGATAGGGCAGGTTTAGGGATAGGGTTGGGGTTAGGGTTAGGGTTAGGGTTAGGGTTAGGATTAGGGTTAGGGATAGGCTTAGTGTTAGGGTTTAGGGTTAGGGTTAGGGTTCAGGTAGGGTTAGGGTTGGGGTAGGGTTTAGGGTTTAGGGTTAGGGTTAATGTTAGGGTTAGGGATAGGGTAGGGTTAGGGTTAGGTAAAGGTTTAGGGTTAGGGTTAGGGTTTGGGTTAGGGTTAGCGTTGGCGTTAGGGTTTAGAGTTAGGGTTAGGTTTTGGGTTAGGGTTAGGGTTTAGGTTTAGGGTTAGGAGTAGGTTTACGGTTAGGATTAGGGTTAGGGTTATTGTTTAGGGTTTAGCATTTAGTGTTTAGGGTTAGGGTTTAGGGTGAGGGTTTGAGTTAGCCTTAGGATCAGTCTTCGGGTTAGGGTTAGTGTTAGGGTTAAGAAGGTTAGGATTTAGTGTTTAGGGTAACAGTTTTGATTATGATTAGGCTCAGGGGTAGGATTAATTTTTTAGGTTTTAGGATTTAATGTTTCGGGCTAGGGTTAGGGTTAGGTTTAGGTTTTAGGGTTAGGGGTTTCGGTTCGGATTAGGGTTAGGTTTTGGGTTAGGGTTAGGTTTAGGGTTAGGGTTAGGGTTAGGGTTACGGTTAGGGTTAAAGGGATTAGGGGTTAGTGTTTAGGGTTAGGGTTTAGGGTTAGGTTTAGGGTTAGAGTTGGGTTAGGGTCACAGTTAGTGTTAGTATTAGGGTTTAAGATTAAGATTAGGGTTTAGTGTTTAGGGTTAAGGTTTTTTTTATGGTTAGGGTTAGGGGTTAGGTTAGTGTTAGGGTTAGGGTTTAGGGTTTACAGTTTATGGCTAGGGTTAGGGTTAGGGTTAGGGTTAGGATTAGGCTTAGTGTTAGGGTTAGTGTTTAGGGTTAGGGTTATTGTTATGGTTAGGTTTAGGGTGAGGGTTTAGGGTTAGGGTTAGGGTTAGGGTAAGGTTAAGGGTTACGGTTAGGGTTGGGGTTTAGGGTTCGGGTTAGGGTTAGGGTTAGTGTTAGGGTTGGGGTTAGGGTTAGGTTTTAGGGTTAGGGTAAGGTTAGGGTTAGGGTATAGGGTTAAGGGTTAAGGGTTAGGTTTAGGGTTTAGGTTTAAAGTTAGGGTTAGAGTTAGGCTTAGGGTTAGGGTTAGGGTTAGGCTTAGGTTTACGCTTAGGGTTAGGGTTAGGGTAAGGGATAGGGTAGGGTTACTGTTTGGGTGGAAGGTTAGGGTTACGGTTAGCGTTTAGGGTTAGGGTTAGGGTTAAGGTTAGGGTTAGGGTTAGGGTTTGGGTAGGGTTAGGGTTAGGGTTAGGGTTTAGGGTTTAGGGTTTGGTTAGGGTTAGGGTTAGGGATAGGGTACGGTTAGGGTTAGAGAAAGGCTTAGGATAAGGGTTAGGTTTAGGGTTTGGGTTAGGGTTAGCTTTAGCGTTACGGTTTAGAGTTAGGGTTAGGCTTTGGGTTAGGGTTAGGGTTTAGGTTTAGGGTTAGGAGCAGGTTTAGGGTTAGGATTAGGGTTAGGGTTAT
>NW_016690396.1:94197-112549 GCF_001604755.1 Lepidothrix coronata
GTTAGGGTTAGGGTTAGGGTTAGGGTTAGGGTTAGGGTTAGGGTTAGGGTTTAGGGTTAGGGTTTAGGGTTAGGGTTTAGGGTTAGGGTTAGGGTTAGGGTTAGGGTTAGGGTTAGGGTTAGGGTTAGGGTTAGGGTTTAGGGTTAGGGTTTAGGGTTATGGTTTAGGGTTAGGGTTAGGGTTAGGGTTTAGGGTTAGGGTTAGGGTTAGGGTTAGGGTTAGGGTTAGGGTTTAGGGTTAGGGTTAGGGTTAGGGTTTAGGGTTAGGGTTAGGGTTAGGGTTAGGCTTAGGGTTACGCTTAGGGTTAGGGTTAGGGTTAGGGTTAGGATTAGGCTTAGGGATAGGGTAGGGTTAGGGATAGGGTTAGGGTTAGCGTTAGGGTTAGGGATTGGGTAGGGTTACGGTTTGGGTGTAGGGTTAGGGTTAGGTTTAGGGTTTAGGGGTAGGGTTAGGGTAAGGGTTAGGGTTAAGGTTAGTGTCAAGTTTAGGGTAAGGGTAAGGGTTAGGGTTAAGTTTAGTGTCAAGTTTAGGGTAAGAGTTAGGGTTAGGGTTAAGGTTGCGGTTAGGGTTTAGGATTCAGTGTCTAGGGTTTAGGATTTAATGTTTAGGGTTAGGGTTTAGAGTTTACTGTTTAGGGTTTACTGGTTAGGGTTATGGTTTAGGGTTAGGGTTAGGGTTTAGGGGTAGGGTTAGGGTTAGGGTTTAGGGGTAGGGTTAGGGTTAGGGTTAAGGTTAGGGTAAGGTTTAGGTTTAGGGGTAGTGTTAGGGTTACGGTTAGGGTTTAGGGTTACGGTTCTGGTTACGATTATGGTCAGGGTTAGGGTTAGGAAAAGGGTTAGGTTTAGTGTTAGTGTTAAGGTTTAGGGGTAGGGTTAGGGTTAGGGTTCGGGTAGGGTTAGGGTTAGGGGTTAGGTTTTAGGGTTAGGGTTAGGGTTAGGGATAGGGTAGGGTTAGGGTTAGGAAAAGGGTTAGGGTTAGGGTTAGGGTTTGGGTTAGAGTTAGCGTTAGGGTTAGGGTTTAGAGTTAGGGTTAGGCTTTGGGTTAGGGTTAGGGTTTGGGTTTAGGTTTATGGTTAGGAGTAGGTTTAGGGTTAGGATTAGGGTTAGGGTTTAGGGTTTAGGGTTAGGTTTAGGCTTTACTGTTTAGTGTTACGGTTTTGGTTACGATTAGGGTCAGGGTTAGGGTTAGTGTTTAGGGTTTAGCATTTAGTGTTTAGGGTTAGGGTTTAGGGTGAGGGTTTGAGTTAGCCTTTGGATCAGTGTTCGGATTAGGGTTATGGTTAGGGTTTAGGGTTAGCGTTACGGTTAGAGTTAGGGTTATAGTAAGAGTTTGTTAGGGTTAGGGTTTGGGTTAGGTTTAGTGTAAGGGTTCGGATTAAAGTTAGGGTTATGGTTAGGGTTAGGGTTTAGGGTTCAGAGTTTAGGGTTTAGGGTTAGGGTTAAGGTTACAGGTACGGTTAGGATTAGGGTAAGTGTTAGGGTTAGGTTTAGGCTTGGCGTTTAGGGTTTGGGTTACATTTAGGGTTGGGGTTTAGGGTTAGGGTTACAGTTCTGGTTCTGGTTCTGGGTTAGGTTTTATGGTTAGGTTTAGAGTTAGTCTTAGGGTCAGGGTTATGGTTAGGGTTTAGGTTTAGGATAAGGGTTTGTGTTAGTGTTAGGGTTAGGATTATGGTTATGGTTAGGGTTAGGATTATGGTTAGCTTTTAGGATTTAGTGTTAGGGTTAGTTTTAGTGTTAGCGTTAGGGTTATGGTTATGGTTAGGGTTATGGTTAGATTTAGTGTTAGGGTTTAGGGTTAGGGTTACGGTTAGTGTTCAGGTTCAGGGTTAGGGTTTATGGTTAGGTTTAGTGTTAGTGTTAGGCTCAGGGTTGTGGTTAGGGTTTAGGTTTAGGATAAGGGTTAGGGTTTTTGTTAGGGTTAGGTTTAGGATTAGGGTTAGGGTGAGGTTTAGGGGTTAGGGTTTACGGGTTCCTTTATGGTTAGGGTTAGTGTTAGGGTGTAGGTTTGAGCTAGTGTTAGGGTTAGGGTTTATGGTTTAGGGTTTAGGTTTAGGGTTAGCGTTTAGGGTTAGGGTTTAGTGTTAGGGTTAGGGTTAGAGTTAGTGTTAGGGTTACGGTGAGTTTTAGGCATTAGTCTTAGGGTTAAGGTTAGGGTTTAGGGTGTAGTGTTTAAGGTTATTGTTAGGGTTTTAGTTGGGGTTAGGGTTAGGGTTTAGAGTTAGGATTAGGGTTAGAGTTACGGTTTAGGTTTTAGGGTGAGGTGTATGTTTACGGTTAGGGTTAACGGTTTAGGGGTAGGGTTAGTGTTATGGTTTTGTATTAGGGTTAGGATTAGGGTTTAGGGTAGGGTTAGTGTTAGGGTTAGGGTTTAGGGTTTAGGGTTAGGGTTAGGGTTAGCGTTAGTGTTAGTGTTTAGGGTTAGGGTTAGTGTTATATTTAGTGTTAGGGTTACGCTTAGTGTTAGGTTTTAGGGTTAGAGTTAAGGTTAGGGTTAGTATTAGGGTTTAGGCTTTAGTGTTTATGGTTAGGGTTTGGGTTAGTGTTTAGAGTTAGTATTAGGGTTAAGGTTAGAGTTATGGTTTAGGGTTTAGGTTTTAGGTTTAGTGTTAGGGTTAGGTTTAGAGTTAGTGTTAGGGTGTAGGGTTAGGGTTAGGGTTTCGGTTTAGGGCTAGGGTTTGGTTTAGTGTTAGGGTTAGGGTCAACCTAAGGGTTAGGGTTTAGGGTAAGAGTTAGTGTTTATGGTTAGGGTTAGTTTTATGTTTAAGGTTAGTGTTTTTGGTTATGGTTTAGGTTATGGTTATGGTTTGGGTTTAGATTTTAGTGTTTAAGGCTAGGGTTTAGATTTTAGTGTTAGGGTTAGGCTTTAGGTTTAGGTTTAGGGTTAGTGTTAGGGTTAGGGTTTACGGTTAGGGTTAGTGTTAGCGTTAGGGTTAGTGTTTGTTTGTTTTTCTGACTGAATTTGGTTGCACAATATTCTCTTGAAATTTTAGACACCAATTATAATATTGGTTTTTTCTTTAGAAATTCAAGTGTAAAAATTAGTCTTAATTTTTTGTTTAGCCCAATTAAAACTCTTCGTCTCATTTAATCTCTTAAGCAGGTGTAAATTGAAAAAGAATGATTAAAAGTTTCTGTAAAACAAAATGCTTTGCAAGCAGTTGTTTATCCAGTCTTGAAAATTAGCTGCCAATCCTTCAAGTCATATGGATTTACATTCTTCATATATTTCTCTTTGCCTAGATCATCTTACCCAAATCTTCGTTCGCGAAGCCTCGCCATGGTGAGATCATCTTTGGAACATATTTGATTTATCATTCTAGCAGAACATCCAAACCACAATTTTTATCTATGATCTCTTTCCATTCCCTCCCTACATCTGACAATTATCACATCTACTGACATGTAATTTTAGTGTCTTAATGGTTGTGATTAAATTAATGAATTAGGAATACTCCCACTAAAATCTCCCTAATTGTGACATCATAATGCAGTTTTTCTGACTGGTTCTTGCTGCTAATTAAGATGCTGCATTACTTACTGTGATCCAGGGACAGACAATTTGCCAGAAGAATGGGTAAGGTGTTGAGGACATCTGTATCTGAGGTCAGATAGTTCCTGTGGTTGGGTATAATTTAAGGGGTCTCATAATTCTGCTTTGGCCCTAAGCTATTTGTTCTGTGTTTAACAGCTTGACTTTATGTACCTGCACCAGCTTGGAGCTTCCAGAAAGGCAGCAGTTACAGGGTCCTGCCTGGCTGTACAACTCTCTTGTACCTATCCTGGTCTGCACTGAAATCCAAGCTGATGGGAATTCAGATGTTTTGGTGTCTGAGGTAACTATTTATTGAATGCAGCTCTTCAGATGTGACAGTCACACCATTCTACCATGGGCATACTCTATCACAAAAAACCAGCCTCCTGGGATGCATAGGTGGTTTAAAATTATTCATACTTTATATTTTGTCTCAGCAGTTCTGTCTTAGAACCTATGTCTCAAGAAAGTCCTTCCTTCCTGATCACATCCTCTCTGCTCTAAGTCGTAGTTATGTGAGTGGGGTCATACAGATGTACTGCTTTTTTTTTTTTTTTTTTTTGGAATGAAGTGTTTTTCTCCAGAAATTATGCAGCTGTGTTACAGGCTAGATTTTTGAGAAGCCCTGAAATTTATAGGGATGTGGGATGATGTGCCTTCTGCACCGGTTTGTCTGGCTCAGGCTGTAGGTGCTGCAGCCACCTTCATAGTTCTGTGCAGAAATCCAAGTACAGGCTTCCCATGTACCAGTCAAGCAATAGATCTGTAGTTGTTGAAGGGGAAAAACTTAGCCAAGGGATGTAATAACTTGTCCTTCAGTTTATTATTTGCAGAAAAAGGGTCCAAGTGATGGATTTATGCTGGATGTAATCATAAGAAACTCTGGTAATGCCAAATGATTTGAGAAAAATGGACATGGTATCTTTTGCTCTGACAGAAACAAAATGTGTTCTGATAAATCTGAAGTGATGCTTGTGTATGTTCCTCTTTAATGTTTTCTGGGTAGAAAGATTTGGAAGTGTTGAAGCTAACAATATTCTTGTTACTTTGGCTGCCAACTCCAGTTCAGATTCTCTGAATAAACATAGCCAATTAGCAGCATCTCCCGTCCTGGTACTGGATGAAAGTGATTTCCAGCAGAGAAAATCTTAGAGAGGTACCTGCAGGATCAACCAATTACCAACATCCCATTGGTAAATCTGGTAGCACAACTTCAAGGGCTGTGCTGATCTGGAAGCCATTCTCACCTGCTATTGCATGTCTTTGTTTTAGAGGGTTTTACACATTTCATAAATGGTGTTAACTGCAAGTAGAAATACAATGCTGTGATTGTGATTTGAGATGCTGTCTAAGCAAGGGTTTCTTTTGTTAGATTGATCAAACCACACTGGTAGGGCAAACAACCAGGAGTTTTATCCAGAGAAAAAGGTGTGTGTATATTCATTACCTGTACATTATAGATATGTATGTATTGTTAAATTTAGACTGATTGTGGACACAATCTTGGAATGCTTACACAAGTAGTGTTTACTCATTCTCATAATCCTACCCCAGTGGCTACACTTTCTTGCTTGGTGTTCTGAATGTTTGCTTTCATTCAGAAAAATATACTATAAATTACTTATTGTTTACATTTGTATCCATTCTTTATTGTAAGTCTTCAATTTAGCAGTGAAAAGTGTCTCAGTGTGAAAAAGAATTATGCCTGTTATAATGATTTGCTTGCATGAAAACACTTCACAAAAGACCATTACAGTTCAAGAGGGCTTTGACACAATAAGATACTTGATAATGTTAAAGGCCACAGCATCTTTAGGCTTAGAAACAAAAGAATCTGAAATACACAGTGATAAAAAGGAGACATTCAATGCAAATTTACATTTACCTTAAGATTTGAAAGTTTATTTCATGGTATTGTGATATAAGCATGTGATATATATTTAATTTCCTATTAATATATGAAATATTTTTCTAATTTATGCTCAGGCACAAATTTTCATAGAATCATAGAATCATAGAATCAGCTGGGTTGGAAGGAACCTCTGAGATCATCAAGTCCAACCCTTGATCCACTACCGCTGCGGTTGCTAGACCATGGCACTAAGTGCCACATCCAGTCTTATCTTAAAAACCTTCAGGGACGGAGAATCCACTACTTCCCTGGGCAGCCCATTCTAATCTCTGATTATCCTCTCTGTAAAGAAATTCTTCCTAATATCTAACCTAAACCTCCCCTGGCAGAGCTTAAGACCATGCCCTCTTGTCTTGCTGATAGTTGCCTGGGAAAAGAGAAGAACTGGTTTGTTTTTTTCTTTTATCATTACTAGTTTGTTCATATACAGTTTTACTAAATCAGGTGAAAAAACTTAAAACTGGTTCACTCTTTCGGTTTCCTCTTTTTGTTTTAGGAGCTTGGAGAACTCCTTTCAACATGGTAGCTACTGTCCAACATAATATTTACTTAAAATACATCAAAGCTAGAGGTGCATATGTGGCTTAATTAAATCACTGCGGTCATTGTTTTAAAAGAAGGTAAAAGGAATTTGTGTCTTCAGAGGCTACTGTTTCCTTTAAGTATTCTAGATGATTAAAATATCCAAGTCAATATTGCTCAATTAATTTTATTAATAAGCTCAATGATATTGAAGAAATACCTTTTTGTTTATTTAGTCTATACTCATATGTATATAAATACTTGAACCTATAGCGCCTTTTGGCAGTTTGAAAATTAATGTTAATTAACTTCTCTGCTTAAGTTCCTGCAAGCTAAACTGTAGTATACGAGTTATGATGCTAAAAATAATAAATCCTGAAGCTATGTCATAAACATAGTCATTAAACCTGAATTAGATGCTCCACCTATGGAGCCAAATGAATTCTTTAAAGCCATATTATTTTGTATTTAGAAATACCTCAGTATTCTTATATATACATCTGTAATTCTGGGAGAGAATCAGAAGCAGGATGGGAAACCCTGATGCATGTCTGGTTCTTTACAGAAATGGAAGTGTCTGCTGGCCTAGCCCTGCAATTGTGGATCAGGGACTGGTACAGTGCCAATGTTAATGTTTTACTGAAGAACTTATGTACTTATTTATATTTTCCTCACTTCTTGAATCTACATGTTATTTATACTGAACACTTTACATGAACTGAGAAGAGAATTTCTCAATTTGATGTGACTTATTGGAGTTATTTGCAGGGGATTGTAATAATAGCATTGAACGTATTTCCCCAAAAGTATAATGACAGTACCTACCTGTTGTAGAGTTTAATTGAATGCTTAATTTATTCTTCAGAAAGCAGTCTGTTCTCTCCAGAGAACTACTGGTTGAAATTTTAATAGTACTTTTTGTTCTCTGATATCAGAAAATAACTGCACCATCATTGTTCAGATGGGAACAACTGTTCCTATCCTTTCAAAGTTTGAACCATGCTTTTTTTTTCCTAGGAGGAAGAAGAAAAAAAGATCCTGACCACTTCATGGTATTGACCACTCAGGGTTCTTATTCTAAGTGCAGTGTTTTCTGTATTTAGGAAATGAGTACTGAAAGATGTATTTAATAGCTTTGACAGCACACTCTTCACACACAAAAATGCAAAGACAAGAATCTGAAAGCTGGACCTGGGGAAAATGTTTTTGTACAAAGCTGACACTGTATTACCTCCAGACTGTCAGTGTTCTCAAAGCATGCCTGTTCCAATTCATTGAGCAGGATGGCATGTGGGAAGAATTTAAGATGTTCTCAGAAATCTGTGAATTACATTTTCCTTCATCCTCTAACTTTGGAGTAACTGAGAATGCCTGCTTTGTGCTACTGGGTGTAATTGTGTTTTGGAGAGGGCATACTAAACTCCGGGATTTTTCTCTCCATAATTTTAGAAATGACACAGAAATGGTTTTTTTCCTTCAGCTGTTCTTATTGAGCTAATATAGACTGTGAAGTTCAAAATCCAAAAAAGGACCTGAATCAGAGGTCTGAAAATTTATTTGGTGGGATCTAAAGAAAATTATTCTACTTGCATGGACAGAACTGATATTAATGTGATGTATTTGAGTCCCGGGTAAATATACCTTTCTCTCTCTCTCATTGGTTAGATGAGTGTACTAAAAGCTGATTCAAAGGTGACTCTGTTAGCAATATATTGCAACTGGAGAAAGTATTGTACATCTGACAACATAGCGATGAGAGATTTTTAGGAGTTTTCACAAAAATGTAAAACATGGACTGCTGTGGAAGTCTTTTCAGTTAAGGATATTGTGTTCTTCAGCACTTTTAATCAAATTTACAATACTTACAACGTGGTTGCCACAACATTTAGTAATGTGAAGCTGGAGTTTGAGGGGGGTGATTAGGCTGCATTTGGCTACTTGTGTGTTTTTGATGAAGACTTGGGCTCTATTGTAAGACTGCTAAAAGTGTAAGTGAAAGAGTGAGAGGCTAGGTAGAAGAAAATGGAACAGCAGAGATGACTGTGCGAGATCCTGATGGAAAATGTGTAATAACCCATTAAATAAAGGCATAAGGATTATCCCAACCTTTGTGAACTAGTGTCAACTAGGTAGATACTTCTAGAAGATAGATGTTTTTAAATACGTTTAGGAATATTTTATTTAAAATAAATTCATCCTACATGAGAGACTTTCAGTTTTGTTTGCTGGTCTTACTCAAAGTGGTGATATAAATCATATTGCACGATGGTTGCTTTGCTAGACCTGTATCAACGGTATTCCTGCCACTCATACCATCCATGCACTTATGGACTGACAGCGTGTATTAAACTTTTCAGGGAGCCTCTGTGATCAGAAAATACACTTGCCTGAGGTCCAATACCCTGCTGGAGATGATATGTAACTATAAAGTTAGTTCTAACCGCTGCTGTTGGATGTTCACTCCCTGCAGCAGGGAATGTCTGCCTAGAAGTATAGAATGAGAACTTTTTTTGCTGTAGGGATATGAGATGGAGGCATGTGGGAAATGACTGGATAGTAGGCCTTGAATTTGAGCAGTTGCAGCTGTGAAGTTGTAAAGAATGTAAACAACTTTCCTGGACTTTTTTCAAGTCACCATGACTTTGCTATTTTGCAGCCAATCCTGATATATTTATACATGAAAATACCAATAGTAGATTAATATGTGTATGGCCTGATGGCCTGATGTATGTGTACCAATAGTAGGTTGACGTGTATGGCCTGATGTATGTTTACTTGAAGGTACCAATAACAGGTTGCCATGTGTGTTGTGTAAAGAGTATAAATATCTGTAACCTATCGCAATAAAGTTGCCTTGTGCCTTGCCTTGTACCTTATGCCGAGTGCTTTCCCTGCTTAATTGCCATCTGAGCGCATTCCTGACTGCGGCAGAGGCATGCAATCCAATAATTATATAAGCCCAAAATAGTGACTGTTGCACCTGCTTAGAAAAAAGTTTCCCTGTAGCCTTCTCTTATATATTTTCAGTGTAATTTTTCAGATGATAATGTATAAACACTGGTTTAAATTTTGAATAACATGAGAATTGTTATATAGTTCTTCTATTAAGACTGTTGTAGAGTAATAATTAGAAGTTTAAAATCATGGTTCAAAACCTCTTGGCCTTTCTGCAAGGTGATACTTGCATCTGCATAAAGCAGATTTTTAAATGCCATTGAAATATATTGATGGCATTTTAGACTCTCCTTGCAAAGGTATAAATAGTAGACAAGAGTTGAGAACGAGGTCCCTGCATAATCCTGAGAAGTAATTCTTTTGTTGCTGTTGCTGCATGTCCACAGTGGGCAGTCCTGCCCCAGTTTCCCTGAAATTCACATTTGAATTGCCCAGAGATATGTCTGGAGTGCCTTTAGGGTTTGGCTGCAGTTGCAGAGTGGCTTTTTACATGATTTTGCAGCCTAAGTACTCAGAAGTTTTGGAGCGAAATTTCTTGTGATGTTTAGCTTAGTAAACAAAGGAACTTTGTTTTCCAATATGAAGGTTATTTCTGGCATTATAAATCTGGCTAATATCTCTGACATGTCCCATAATTTTAATTTGTTTTCATATTGCCGTATGAAATAATTTTAAAATGAAATCAAGAACAACAATCATGCCAGATAATTATTTAAATTAGACATTGTTAATGCCTTTAAATTTTTATATTTTGATAATAAAATTAAATTACTTTTCATGAAAAGTGAATTGAAAACTCCTTTAAGAAGTCGTATTTCTGTGGTGACTGGAAATGACTGTGAAGCTCTTCGAATTATTTTAAACAACCTCCATTCAGAGACAAAGTTCAGGAATTAAAGGACTATATTCACCTATATTCTATAAGTGTTGCCCTTTTTTATCATTCGCAAACATAAATTTCAGTTATAGCAATAATAATTTTTTGATAGCTGTAACAGCTAGGATAACTTGTATATTGAAAAATATGAAAATAATGGAGAACTTGGTGGCAGAAGTTTTTGTAACCCAGAGGACTGTGCTGTACAGTAAAGATACAAGGGATTGGAAAAATTGATATATCTTTGATTTGTCGTGGAAAGGTATACCAGATGTTAAACCATTTGAAAAGTCTGATCTTGTATTTTATTTATAGGGTGTGCAGAGTTGAGTGTAATTATTTGAGATGAACCTTTCTAATTCTGATTCCCTTCTGTTTGTAAAGTACTGCTGGACAGCTTGGTTGCTTGTAAAATCGATTTTCCATATATTATTGGCGATTTTTCAACACAGATTTTTGAAAGGAACCTACAGGAATTGGGTGTCAAGCTCTCATTTAATTCAGAGAGATCTGAGGATATTACTGGTTTAGTATCCTTTAAATTTCCAACCTTTGCGTATGTTTTTTGTTCACCATGGTTATCTTGGTAAGGCACAATATATTTATAGTAATAACTAATAAGAGAAGAATGTTTTATTTTCAATTTTGAAAGAAGAAAATGCATAGATCTTGCCTAAGGGTTTGTACAAACTTTTTCTTGAGTTAAATGCGTAAAAGGAAATTCATGTGTTTTAAGAATGTGATAAGGTAATCTGATTTCTTTCTTCTGATTTCTATCCAAGAGATTTTGAATGATGCAGAATTTTAAGCTGATCCATTTGTCTATTTATGGTTTGTATCTGCCAATTATAGTACCAACAAGTATTATATGTTTTCTAATTTCAGCCTCTTCCTACTTGAACTAATGAGTCTGTTTTTCCTTGTCGTGCTGCTGCATGAGGGTGAAAGAACATGTGAGGCAGCAGTGTTTTACCCAGTATCTACAAGTGAAGATAAAGGATCCATTTATCTGATATTTGATAACAAAAGTTGCAGCTTCTTTAATACAAGCAGTAGATGGCTGAATTTTCAAGGTGTGTGTGTTTTGTATGAAGCTTTTGCGTTTATGCAATATATTCCTGTGTAGTGGACGACTGGGCCGCGGGCAGCCTCGACCTTGACCAGCTACAGCTGTAACCTTGCGAAAAGACAAGTAAACATCAAGGAGGGAGTGGGAGTGAGAAAAAAAGGAAAACCAGCAGCAGATAGAAGGATGTGTTTTGACACTTACCAACACGAGAAGAGCCGCCAACTACCTATCAGGAGGCGAGCTAAGGTGCGTGAACAAGAGCAAGAAACCAATGAGAGATGAAATACAGGTGCGTGGACAGAGGAAAAAAGGATAAAAAGAACAAGCTTGCTTTTAATAAAATCCTTGTTTGCCAACTGAGTGTTCTTAGTCTGCTGCATTCCTATTATAGAATAGTTTGTGTTTCTGGTTCTGTATGTAACATATATGGATGTAGGAGCTACAGCTGGGCAGAAAATTAGTTACACATGAAGAAAAGTTACAAAAACTGTTATAAAAAGAAGTAAAGTGAGCTTGTGTTACACTTAGTTGGATTTTTCTCCAGCATTCTTTTAGTCAAATTTCGAATATTTACAAATCAAAATGCATGTTAACAGCAGCTCCTCCTTAGTGTATTTTTGGTGCATATGATGGTTTCTTTGAGAATAACAAAAAAACTTTAAAGATTTTGTTTTCTCTTCATCTCTTTTATTCACTTTCTGTTTTTTTCTTCTCAAGGAGAGACAGAAGGGAAAATTTCTTGAATAAGGAATTTAGAAAACCTCTAGAACACTATCCAAGAACATTCATGTCTTCTCCAGATGTGTGCTCTGCACTCTGAAGCAGGGGACTGTGGTTTGGTATACTAAGCAATTTCTATATATTGCTATATATGGCTTTTGAAGGAAACATTGATGACTCAAATATATTTCTCTTAAATTTACGTAAGATTTTGTATAGTTCTTGAATAACTGAAATTATATTACTATTTATATAGTTGGTCTGGAAGATGGATAGATAAGGCACGTAATACTGACTCTGATAATCAGTGTAGAGTGAGACAACGCCTCTTGCTATTTTTGTCACAGACTGCAGTGCTAACTCTTTAATACTTTGCAATTAAAAACACTCATTTCTTTTCATGCTAATGCTTTCCTGTGGCCTGTCTCAAGACAGATAATTAAAAGCAGTTGTACTTCACCCATGAACAAGCTCCTTAAGCCTATTTGCAACATTGGAGGGTTCAAGAAAGGAGTTCAGTTTCTCTGATTTGATCTACAGTGATTTAAAGCCACACTGGCAGTGTCTGAGATACTTTAACTGGTTTTCCACCTATTGTGGTCTGAAGGGAATAGTTGGGTTACTTAACCCATAGGTTTCTTTAGGATTCTCATGTGTTTTTGTCAAAGTAAGTATATGACAGATTTAAAGTAGTCGATGGGAAGCTTTTTGTTAAATGCATTTTCTGCTGGTGTTCATTAAAATAACAGGATATAGACAGAAAAAAAGTGTTGGGGACCTGAAGTATATATGGCTGTACCCTATAAATAATTGCTACAACTAGTTCTTTCAGATTTGTAAATGTTTTATTATACATATATATTTTTTACTCTTATAGTCTGTAAATGATAGTGGCTCCTGAACACAGACGTGTATCCTGGTAGTGAAATGCCTGCTGTCACACAGCTCTGGGTTGAGATCAAGTCCAGCTCTCCACTTCCTTTTTCCACCCTTTGCAATTCTTTTGTTGAGTACTGTGAAAAGGTTTTTTGGGGAAGAGCTTTAGGGTGACACAAAATGTTTCTGCTTTCAGGATTTAAGGCATACTAATTTAAGATGTTCTTGCAAGAACATCTTCGTTAAATAAGTAATTTTAGTAAAGAATAAACCACGAATGCATGTAAGAGCAGTAAATACAAAAGGTTTTTATGGTGGAGTCCAACATTTAGGAGGCAGAGCAGAAAGTAAGTGTGATATCATGCACTGCTAAACTCAATGTGTTAGATTTACACCTTCATATTGCCAATGAATTAAACTATTTGATGATTGCTTTTACAGAAAAACACCAAGTAATTCAAATGTGGTTTAAAATCATATTGAATGGAGACAAGTGTGCTGAAACAAAAAATACAGCTTGAGAGAAGAAATCAGTCATGCTCAGCGTTTGCAGGCATACATACTAAAAAACATTCTTAGAGAATTGACCACCCTACTGTTGAGGAAATATATTGGAATGAAAGGTACAGTTATTCAATTTTATAGCTTAGTTAAAGGCAGATATATGCAATTTCTGTCCTGACCATCACTGCTAATACAGAAGTCTCTTCAGATAATTAGTGGTTTATCTATTTGCTGCTTCACAGTTGGGGTGGAGGCCACCTCTGAAAGGCCCAAACAAATCCTGAAACTTACTAATTGGCACAGATGCTAGTGGCATATTTCCCTTTTCTTCACCTGTTGTTAACATCAGAAATGCATTCTTTTTTCCTTAGGATTTTCAACTCCTTTTTTGTCCTCACATGCACTCTCCATTATTATACATCTGGTTATTTCAGTTCCTACATTTAGCATCCTAGTTATTTTTGTAACAGCCTTTTATATTTGCCATAAAATACAATTTTTTTGCTCCTAGTATAGGTTTCAATAACATGTTGCTGTGTTGAGTCAGCTTCATGTTTTCCTTCCTTCAGCCCTCTTTATTTTTATATTTTTTTTCATTTACTATTTAATCTCTGCCTATATTGTTATCATTTACCACATAACACTGGAGGTTCTTCCTTTGATTTCATTAATGTGCCTCTTCCTTCAAGATTTATATTGTTTTTGTTTCCAGAATCTGTTTTCTGTGGCTTCTGTTTCTGGGCTTAACACTTCAACCATTTGGTGGATGGGTTGGTCAGAAGTTAGTGTGCATTGCAAGTAAAGATAAAATATCATCTGCCACCCATATGGCAAATTCTCAGTCTGAGAATATGTATTGTCTCATGGTGAAGACTATTAGTTAGTTTAATAACAAAGATGTTTACATTAATTCACTTTGAAAAACACTAAAATAACTGAAGAAAGCTAATAGAAAGTTAACTGGCACATGAATATCAATAATATCTCTCTATTGCCTTCTTAGGTTTTAATATTTAGTAAACGTCCAATTTCTTAAGCATGGGTAAAAACTGGTTACAATAGCCCGACTAAGATATTTTCCAATAAATAAAAATGAGTTCTTTGATTGAAGAATAGTAATTGACTTTTGCATATAATAGTGTGGCCCAGAGCAATTTTACAATAACTTTCCAAGTGCTTGCAAAAAAACCCGATACCTCCCAAAAAACCCAAACCCGACTTTATTACTTTCAACAAATGCAGTTACTGCATTTTTTAATGCATTTTTAGTGAGCTATCAATAAATTTTAGTCCATTAGATGCAGATTTTAATTAGCTGTGATCATGATTTATGTGATTTCTGACTTGCTTGCTATTTACAATTTCTAGCATATGTTGCCCTTGGCAAAATAAACATACTTAATTTATAGCCAGTGGTGAGTAATTATTTTTCATTCTGTTGACACTAAATGTCACTAAAATTCTGTCTGTTTTAAGGTTCCAAATGCACTGTTCTGTTTCCAGAGCTTACAAATGTGTTTGGGTTGTTTTTCACTGGGGAAGAGTTAATTTTCTTTGTAGTGGTTGGTATGGGACTGTGTTTTGGATTTGTGCTGGAAACAGTGTTTTTAGGGTTGTTTCTGCTATTGTTGAGCAGCACTTCCACAGAGTCAAGGCCTTTTCTACTCCTCACATTGCCTCATCAACGAGTAGACTGGGTATGCACAGGAAGTTGGAAGGGGACAGAGCCATGAGAGCTGATTCCAAATGATCAAAGGGATGTTCCATGTCACATGGCATCATACTCATCGTGTGAGGCTGGGGGAAGAAGGAGGGAGCAGGGTAGGGTGGGAGGGGGAGTTGTTTTCCCAAGTCATCATTACATGTGATGAAGCTGTGCTTCCCTGGAGATGTCTGAACACCTAACTGTCCATGAGAAGTGGGGGATGAATTCCTTGTTTTGCTTTGCTTGCATGTGCTGCTTTAGCATTACCTCTTAAACAATCTTTATCTCAACCCATGAGGTTTTTTCACTTTTACTCTTCCAATTGTCTCCTCCATCTGGTGGGGGGAATGAGTGAGTGTCTGTGTGGAGCTGTCAGCTGGGATTAAACTGTGACACTGTTACTGTAATATGAAGTTTGAGATCCCTTACTATCAAGGACACATGTAAAGCCCAAGTGATTTATCATGTTAAGGAACTGAAGGCATCATCTTACCAAGCATGACATTTGTGTTGGGCTTAGAACCATGAATGAAGAACTTATTTTCACTCCCTGGTTCTCAAAGACTGCAGTCCATGAGAGGTTTTGTGATGCCTTGGCTTATGGATGGTTTTGATGCTGTCATGTTTAAGGGGCTGTAATCTTTTCTTTGAGACAAAATGGACATAATTCTTTATATTTGCAAGGATTTTAATGGAGAAAAATAAGGAACTGAAGGAAGAGGGATAAAGGCAGTTACTGACTGTTATGGAAGAAGGTAAGGGAACATATGTTTGTCCTCAGTTTTTCAAACATTATCACTTCACCACCCTCTCAGCCCAGTTCTTTTCATGCCACAGTATTTCAGATCAGGATCTGTTTGTAGTTTCTTTCCAGTTCTTTTTCAGTCCTCATGCTGGATGCAAGTTTACTCTGTCAGGTTCAGTGTTTCTATGCTACTTTTGCTTGTGTGGGACAGGTGTACCTATGCTCTCCCTTAGATACAAACTTTTCAGTGAGATGTGCACAAAGTGGAGCTATGCAAAGCCTGGGGATGTCAAAGGGGAGCTGAATTTAGCTGCAGTAGTTTGATGTGGCATAATCTTTACAGGTTTGACATCACCTGAGGTTTGCCAAACTGCCATGTGTACCAGCACAGTGCTACCTGCAACAACTGGATGGTTTTGTACCCAGGTGACATTTAAGGAAGAACATCTGTCAGTTAAGACAGTAGTGAAAATGTACTTTTATAAGTGTCCCTAATTAAAGGTGAATAGTCTGTGGTTTTTTTTCTAGTCTTAATTAAAAAAGGTGTTATCCAAATAGTTTCAGGTTTACTAGCATGGCAAATAAAATTCTGTGCTAAACTTAATGCAGGGTTAAAGCTTACAGCAAATGAAAATCAGAGATTTTGTCATTATGAAAGTAATTGGTTCACAAGCTTGATAAAGCTTGGAGTATTTTGTTTCTGGAGAGACCCAATCACAGAAATTTTCCATAGTACCATATGTGAAGTATGTTGAAATACTGATAAACTTATGTTCAAGGAATGCAGTTAGTCAAATCAAGGCAAGACTTCGAGAGGCAGTCTTGTCTTGAGATGTGTGAAGAATCTTGACTGTTTGTGCTCAGCCACTTTGAGTCCATCTCCCACAATGGCACAGTCCGCACTAGTGAAGCTCCCCCCTCTCGCTCCTTTCTGCACCCAAGGCCGGGCTCAAGCGCCCGGGGCCGGGCCGCACCACGTGCACGTGTTCCGGGGCCGGCTGGGGCTGCACTGCCGCGTGCACACGTTCTGGGGCTGAGATGAGATGAGATGGGGAGCCCGGAACACACAGAAGAGAAGGACAACTCTAAACCTGAGCAGATGGAGCTGGATCAGCCCTGTAAGGCCATCCATCTAAGAGAAGGTCGCTCTAATTAAACCTATGTCCTGAGGACCTCGCTGCCACCGTCCAAGCTTGCTCGGCCCTGGTAGATGAACCTTAGGATTAAAGGGGGGGTTCAGTTCTGCGCATACTGTGTCTCACCTAAAAAATCCATTCCGCAGGCTCGAAGGCCTTACCCACATTTGCAAAGCCCTGTATCGACATCTACAAATACAGTCACACAAAGATCAAAAGACAAAGGCATATATACCTGCCTCCAAAGGTGTACCCAAATTAACTCTAGCATGCTGGAACATCAGAACCATGCTCAATTCTGCGGATAGCGGATGTCCTGAGCATCAGTCTGCTCTGATTGCCCATGAACTGTCATGTCTCAACATCGACATTGCTGCTCTCAGCGAAGTTCACCTTCACGAGGAAGGCAGCCTCAGAGAACATGGTGCCGGTTACACACTCTTTTGGTCAGGTAAGCCCAGAACTGAAAAGCATATCTCAGGAGTCGGTTTCATGATCAAAAACTCTATTGTTCCTAAACTTGAAAATCTGCCAACAGGTCATTCTGACCGAACTATCTCCCTATGCCTTCCACTACCCAACAAGCAACACGTTGTCTTCTTTAGTATATATGCCCCAACTCTCCAGGTTGACCCTGTTGAAAAAGATAAATTTTACACTGACCTGCGCCGCCTTACACAGAAGGTTCCTGCAGATGATAAGATCGTTATCCTTGGTGATTTCAACGCCAGAGTAGGAAAGAACTTTGAAGCCTGGAAAGGAATATTAGGCAAGCATGGTGTTGGAAGCTGCAACAATACTGGTTGACTTCTGCTAGAATTCTGCGAGGAGCAACAGCTCACCATCACTAATACTATCTCTCAGCAGAAAAATAGTCTGAAGACAACCTGGATGCACCCCAGATCTAAGCACTGGCACCTCATTGATTATGTCTTGGTGCGATGGAGAGATGTCCACGATGTCCACCACACCCGTGTGATGCCCAGCACAGAATGCCAAACAGACCATTGACTGGTGCGCTGTAAACTTAACCTCAATCTTAAATTTAAACCTAAAAGGGGCAGTATCCCAAGGAGGAGACTCCAAGTTAACAATCTCCAATCAGCCACAGTGAGAAACAAATTCCAGGCTAATCTTCAAACTAGGCTTGATAACCATTCCACAGATTCTACAGATACCTCTCCTGTAACACTCTGGCACCATATTTAAAACAGCATCCTGCAGTCCTCTGAAGAAACCTTAGGATTCTCCCTCAAGAAGAACAAGGACTGGTTCCATGAAAACAATCAAGAGATCCAGGAATTGTTGAGGAAGAAGAGAACCGCCCATCAAGCACTCCTTGCACTGCCATCCTGTCACATAACAAAAACAACCTTTCGCATTACATGCAGCAAGCTCCAACAGAAACTCCGTGTTGAAAGAATCTTAGATGATGCAGGACATATACCGCATCAGGCCTGCTTGCACAATCCAGCCTGTGTGCCGGACGGCAGGGACCTGTGTTCTCTAGCAGCAGATGTGTGTCCTTGAGCAGTAGATATCAGAAAGCTGCATAGAGGAAAACAAGGAAGGAGGATGCTATCCAGAGTGTGAGAAACCAGAAGATGGGGGGACCTGAAAATGTGCCTTGACTAGTAGAGCCAATAAAGTTATAGATATAGTGTGTGAAAGTAAATGTAACCAATAGAAAGTTAGAATAGAGTGTGTGAACCCTGTAGGACCCTTGATAATGTGTGTATTTTTGGAATAAAGGGAGCCTCAGGTGTTGACCAACCAGGTGGCCTTTGCTAAATGCAGCTC
>NW_016690396.1:119738-144359 GCF_001604755.1 Lepidothrix coronata
CTCTTATCTCACAGGCTTCTTAACACCTAGCCTGAGGAGTCAGGCTCTATGGGTGGAGGGTGTGAACAGTTTCTGGGTAATGGCATGGAAGGCTATAGAATACCATGATGAACTGATCTCAGCTGTCCTAACTAGGACACATCCAGAACAAGTGGTGGATCAGTCTAGTTGAAAAAACACAATTATGCGCAGACACGGGTGATCACAGAGGGTTCTATGAAGCCCTGAAAACAGCATATGGGTCTACATACCAAGCTCAAAGTCCTCTACTCAGCACTGATGGTCAAATGCTTCTGACAGATAAAACCTCCATTCTGAATTGATGGTCTGAACACTTCCAGACCCTTTTCAGTACTAGCCATGTAGTCCAAGACACAGCCATTCAGTCCATCATACAACTTGTATTGGCCTTTTTAGCGTGCTTGTAACAAATGTGGATAGAGCCCTTCCCAAATCTTCATTCTCAAAACCTAGCCATGAATGAGTCCTGAGTTATATATGTTACATGTTTTGGGCTTTGGATACTCATTAAATTACTACTGTTAGCATGCATATGTCCTTATTAATATATATATGTAGTGTATCACACTTATTAATATGGAGGAAAATGAAAATAAGTTTCTGAAAGCATAGTGAGTGCAAAATTACAGATGGAGCAAAAAGTCTTTATGCTGACACTAAGCCTAATTATTTCAGCTTTTTAAATGCTATTATCACTGAGCACCTACATCCTAATTTAGTTCTGAACTCATGTGGATCCAGGTGAGCTGGGGAGATTGTCACAGCAAGTTGGTGATTTGCTCTCCATACTCCAAGGTGTAGGGAAAGGGGATGGAAGGGAAAATGGTAATTTTATATTTCTTCACACTGAAATTCCAAAAAGTCTTTCCTTGTTTAAGGAACTGGTGTACACTTTTATTTGAGGATTACTCAAATTGAAGTTGAGAAACTTCCATGGAGATCAGAAATGTCCAGCACAGGAGGGAGTGA
The DNA here is from genome assembly GCF_001604755.1 of Lepidothrix coronata. Lineage (NCBI taxonomy): Eukaryota > Metazoa > Chordata > Aves > Passeriformes > Pipridae > Lepidothrix > Lepidothrix coronata. The sequence goes on from NW_016690396.1 coordinate 120,729, forward strand.
TGTGTGCTGAGAGGGAAGAACAGTCCCTATCACAGAGTTTTGAGGGGTCCACTTGCCTCATATCTCTAAAGTTTGTAGTAGATGAACCCAGAGAGTACTGAATGGTAGGCTAAAAATTGGAGGTAAAACCGAAATATTTATCTGTGAGATATTCATGAAGATCTATAAATACAGTAGTTTTATGAAATAAATGAATATAGAATCATAGAATCATTCAGGTTGGAAAAGACCTCCAAGACTGAGTCCAAACTTTGACTAAACACCACCATGTCAACTAAACCACTAAGCGCCATGTCGAGTTGTTTCTTGAACACTTCCAGGGATGGTGACTCTCCCACCTCTCTGAGCAGTCCATTCAAATGCTTGATCACCCTTTCAGTGAAGAAATTTTTCCTGATGTCGAGCCTGAACCTCCCCTGGCACAGCTTGAGACCATCTTTTCTCATCCTGTCCCTAGCTTCCTGGGAGAAGAGACTGACACCCACCTTACCACAACTTCCTTTCAGGCGGTTGTAAAAAGCGATAAGGTCTCTCCTGAGTTCCCTCTTCTCCAGGCTAAAGAGCCCCAGTTCCCTCAACTGCTCCTCATGTGACAAAAAAGAAAGGAAAAATACTTTTAAAATGTGGTAGAGAACTCTGACAGAAAAGATGTGGATTTGAGGATTTTTTTCAGGAGGAGTATGTGCTAAACATTCTTTTCTACAGTAGAGAATAATTGCAGGTGTCATAGGTAGAGGAGGGCATACAGTTCTTTCTTTATCACTGTTACTCTCAGTTCAGGTAAACATGCCAATACAATTTTAAGACTGCACCATTTTGGGGGGAAGAAAGACTCTTAAAAAAAAAAGCAAGCTAGAGAGCTTTCTGATCTTACTCTGGGAGAACACATGATATGGTGTTTCAAGATCTGTCACAAATTACACTGAGGAATAAAGACCTGAGGAAGATTACAATCTGTTTTGACACAGAAAATATAAAATAGAATTATTTCTTTTCCTTTTAAACACATCAAGAACAGCAGTGCATCATAAAGAATAGAAAAGATAGAATTAAATCCTTGAGAAATTGAATCTAGTGGAAAAGCATGAAAAAATCAGTTTTCCTTCAACACAGAGTGTGGGAATGCACTGAAGTACAGATTGCTAAACTGTTATGCAAATGATCCAACAAACAAGCAGGTGGAAGAAAAATATCATTATTAAAGTTATTTAAGATTTGTTCTTCTCTGAGCAGTAATATTCAAGGAAGAAAGCTGAAGAAGAGAATTATGAGAGAAGGATGATGTTTCCTTCTCCATGATGATGAAGAATTAGGCAGGAGGACACATTTGGATGCAAACAGAAAGGAGTAGGTAGAAGGTAAGAGGGGGAAGAAATCACATCAGGGGGGATGGGGTAGAAAGGGGGTGGAGGTAGAGTCCTTGAGTGTCACTTGAGAGCCTCGTTTGTGGGACATGGCAGTGCAATTGCTTGGCTTTTAAAGGGACCCATTAGACAGAGACAATAACTCTAAGCAGCATGGAGGTGAGCTTATACTTTTTGGAAAAAGCAGAAACGGCTAAGAGGTATGGTAACAGGACATGTTCAATTTTTGGGCAATGGGATATGAGACTAGGTCAATCCAGCAGTTTTCCCAGGGACTGAGCAGTGTTCTGTGACTACCAATTTAACTGTTATCATTCTAACTCAAAAAAAAGAAATCCTATGGAGTATTGGCAGAGTGTAATTATGCATACCTTTTATTGGTGACTCTTGCTGGTGTAAAAGAACCAAGACAGAACAAATTAAAAGCTCTATAACTGCAGAAGGCTTGTCTCATAGGCTCTTTCTATCCTGGAGTATAGATATAAACAAAGAGTTTATTTTATTTCTTCTTCAATTTTTATTTTTTTATTTTCTTTTTTTAAAAAAGAAATTAGTGGTAAAGTTAGAAATAAAGCTATCGCCTTGGAAAATGATAACCCAGAAAAAAACTGTGATGTTTATCTGAAAAACGATGTGTATGTTTGCAAAAAAAGTGCCCTTTAAGGGATCAAATATGTAACTCTAAATTTATATGTGAGTGAGAGAATTCCATAAGCATTTATGTAAACAGGTAAATATTTTTATTGTATATATATACAATATAAATTTATAATAGGATATTAATACAGTCAGATTTCTAGTAAAATTTTTTGAGAAAAAAATTATCACTTCATAAGAGGTGACAGATAATCTTGTACAAGTTTTATTAAGAACTACATGCTGGACAGAAATAAAAAAAACCCAGACAAAAACTAAAATAGTTACAGTATCTAAAGTATCAGTCCACATGTTTAGAAATAAGAGGAAAAAAATTTCTTAGTTACATCATAAAGTACTATGTGGATGCTTGTGAAAGGATAAGATAAATAAGGTAGCAGACATAAGTGTCCCTGTATCTTCATTTTATAGGACACTGAAAGAAATTTGAACTGCTGCATTGATAGATTTATTTGCTATGATCATTAATGGATGAGGCCTCGTCTCTTGAAAGGAAGTAGGGATTCTTATAATAGCCAAAAAGGAGAGAACTTGACTAACTGCTTATAAAATATGTCTATGTCATGAATGAATCCTGACAGAAGAATTTTGGTAGTTACAGTCAGATAAACTAGAAAGGACTGTAAATGGATATATACACCTGGATCAATAGGGAATTATTTTTGGCAAACTATTTGCAAATACAATTATAGGAGCCTGCTGTATAAAACACATAAAGCAGTTATTTTACTTGACACAGAGTGGATCTTTTTTTGGATAGAAGAACAAGATATGTAGAGCATATTAGGCAGACACAAACTTTAGAAATACATTTGACAATATTGAGGATGCGAATGTGTATTATCAGATATCTTGTTTATGGGTGAAATGTGTTTGAATGTCTTTCAGAAGCCTATAAGAAATGAATTATAATAGTAACTCTTAGGCTGAATGGCAGTAACCCATTAGATTTGTAGTTTTGTTTATTGGAACATGTTAAGAGTGCTCCTCTACACTGTGTTGCGTTATTCAAATCTGGAAAGTGACATCACTCCTCTGTTCAGTAATATGGATTCTCTTTATGTGTTTAGTAAAGATGGAAGTTCACCAGTTCCTAGTTTTCTTTCGTGTTTATAATTTTGATTGATACTTTTCCTATTTTAATAAATTTTTCATAACTGAGATATTTTTTGTCCCTCATAACTTGTCTTTCATGCTGTTATTATACATGACTTCTCCAACCAAATTCTAACATGTTCCACATATGTTTGATTATGCTGAATTTTGGATAGTCACACATAGTTTGAAAAGAAAGAGAAAAAACCTCGTTCTTCCTGTGATTAGACATGTGCCTGTCTTTTTGGCAAGGTAACAATTTTGAGATACATCTTGCTCTGAAATCTCTTTGTTACATTGTCAAAGCGCTTTTACAGCACTAACTCCTTTGTGATACTTTTGAGAGAATATCAGATGAATGTCATCAAAATGTTGCCTTTAAAGATATTATGTAAACTGATTGTGTGCAAAGATTAAATCTTAGATGGGATCAGCTTCCATTTCCTAGTTCAATAGTCCAAAACTCTTTTAATCTTGCTTTGTATTTTCCTTTTCATTCTAGAAAAGCAGGTGGTTTCCTTAACTGTAGTGTGTCATTGCACTCAAAAGAGTTGGAATATGTGGCCCTTTTGTGCCTATAAGGAACATGTGCATGTTCCTGTGTGCTTTTACAGACATCAGACAGCAATAAGTGTGTTGATTCGGTATATCAGTGTATAGTTTGCCTGCCTACTGCACCATGAGCTTGTGTACAAAAAAAATATGAACTCTCTTCAAAATAAAAAGACAAAAAACTCAGAGTTAGCATCCTTCTAGTGAAGAAGGATCCTATAGAGAAATTAAATTAGAAAGTATCTCAAGACTATTTTCAGAGGGGATTTTTTTGGGAGGATTGATGGGCTGAGGTAGATGTCAAGAGAAGTGTATTTTACACCTCAAAAGCTGTCAGAGTAGAAGTGCTAGCCTGTGGTTCAGTGATAGAATATGAAGATAGCAGATGGTGTCACAACACAGATATCTGTCAGAACAGGGCTGGAGAAGTAGAAAGCTTCAAATAAGTAACAGTTTTGACTGTGTACATTTTAGAAGTGAATCAGGGAAAGGCAAAATCAATATGCCACACTGTAGACAGTCAGTGAAAAATGCACAATGAGTTTAACATCATCCTAACAGATCAGTCAGCAAACAGCAAGGTTAGCATACTGCTTGTGAACTGACGAAAAGGGCCAGTTGAATACCCGCAAAACGGGAATTTCCTCAGAATTACTCCTAGATTTTTGAGTATAGGTGCTACTGTCACAAGTATTTTAAAACCAAATCAGGATAAAAATGGAAGGGTTTTTTTGCATCATGTCCATATCATTCCTTTCTGCACAAAAGATGCAAACCATCCTCCTGCAAAAGAAACCTAAAATACCCAACACCGAGTTTATGATTCTTCACATTACTTTGTGCTTTTGAGTGGGCCTCTGGAATATATAGAGACAAAGGCGAGAGAAATTACTAAATTGAACCAGAAATGACTCACTTTTCTCTCTGCACGATAAAGACTAAACCAATTTTTGTGTGTTTCATTACATCTAATGTCAAATTCATGCTGATAACTTTCATACTTGAGGCAGAGTTACTAAGACTGCAGTTGGACTTAATGAATCATTAGCATCTTGAAACTTGCTTTATATTATAATGACTGTAACTGTTATTTTGACTGTAATGTAGAGATTGTAACTATTATGATAATGTTATTCCCTGAGCTGGTCAGACAGTTGAACTAGATGATCATTTTAGGTCCTATGGAGCTATTCTATTTGGTTATATGAATGTTAGAAGGGGTTAGGCAATAAATCCTGTGTTGGAGACCTCAAAACTTTGTGGATTGCTGAGTTTGACATATCTCTTGAGATGTCATGCAAAGCTGGTGGCCCTTACAGTTCCCATTTTTAACTTTCTGAAAAGAAGCTGCAAAAATTTTATACACAATTTTTATGAATGAAATGTAAAAATGTTTATCTAAAACACAAAAGAGAAGAATTATGACTGTGGTCAATGCAAGATTAAAAAAATAACAGTAGCCAAGGTGTCATTATCAGTTGAATATCTTAAGAAAGTCAAGGAGGTTTTTTTTTTCCCCTACTTATATTTTCTGTTTGTTCCCATGGCAATGTGTGGTTTTGACCTTGTGAAAGACTTGCTGTGTAAGTTATCCCTCAATATCAATAATTTATTCCCCCCTCCCCATTTATATTAATCTCTTATCCTTCCATAGACCTTTCAGAGGAAACTTTGTCTGAAAAGATGATGAAGTGAACAATACTGCATTTTTTTAACCTCTAAGCATAACATAATGTAAAGGTCAATGTATTTGTCAATGTAATACTTAAATATAAAAGCAGTAACTTAGTTTCTGGACTGCTACAGCTTATAGTTCTTTATTATGCTAATAAGACTTGATAACTAACATCTATTATGTTATAAATGCCATAAAATTAAAAAGGGAATATACTAAAAATTTTGACAAGGTTATTTTAAAATGCAATATTTAACTTCTGTTTCCTTTTTTATGTCTTCTTTTGATTATATATAGGCAGGTAAAATTATTGTCAGTCTTTCTCAATTATTGTATATATTTCTTCTAAAACATTCCAAGTGCTATTTAATTAATTCATGAAAAAGACTTGGTAATTAAAATATTTCAGAAAAAGTATTTGTACTTAAATTGTAGCAACTTTTTTTTCTCATTCTGTGATCTTGAAATCTCAGATGGCACTATTAATATTTAAAGTGGATGGAGGGGCAATTTTTACTTTGGGACACTAGAAAACATTATGACAAAGCCTTTGAGTCTTAATTCCCTCCTGTACTACGTGTGGCCAGCACCCTCACCATCAACAATCCTGCCATTCTAGAATCCTGGAGCAAGAGTTACACACTAAGAACACCAGGTGATGGGGATGGCGAGCTAAAAAGTGTAAGAGCCAGCACTAAGTGGCTGCAGTTTCCATTAGGTGTCCTGATTTAATAACAAATTAATAGGGACCACTTCATCTATACAGTAGTTTGCAAACATGTAAACAAAAAGTTGGAAATAATTGCCTTTTTAAATAAAAAATTATTAAGGTAGGAAAAGACCACCAAGATGAGCAAACACTTCAACTGCAGTTTGAAAAACATATTTCAGACCAAGAAAACAATCTTCCTTTCCAGTCAAATATCCCAGCCAAAGCTCCTGTTAAAATAGCTATAATAAAAAGTACATCTTGTCAGTAACTTTTCATTAGGAATCACAGATAACTTGACTGTGGAGGATATTAGTGTTCTGCATCATCTGGGTGTCAGGCCAGTGCTCAGAGGATCTGGAGGTACCATGACTGATGGAAAGCTCTCCCTCTGCACTGCTGCCTCTGCTGCAAGCTTGTTTATCCAGCCACAAGGTGCACAGCAAATCTGCGTTGGCACAACTCCCGTGAAAGTAATATCTCAGACACGAGAGACTAATTGGCAGCTTTGCCAACCTCTCTGTTTTATCTTGGGTTTTTATGGGTTTTCTCACTTCTCTTTTTGAAAGCTTCAGCTAGTTGGTTTTTTTTTTTTCTTTCTTAAAATCTCTTTTCCTTTAATAAAAGGATGGACTCTTATATTTATGAAAAAGTTTGGTGAAATAAATGGTGTGAAAGTCTTGTTTCACAAGACAAGAATTAATTGTTTTATTCATGTTATGACTTCAGAGTCTGACAAGGTTTTTAAGCATTTTTAGTGGAAACAGTTTTTATGCCTTTAGGAATAGGAAACAGTGGCTTCAGGTGTGACTTTGCAGAAGTTTTAAGATGTATTAATCAACCTGTGTTTCTCCTGGTAGAGGAAAGCATGTAAGAAAAAGTCGAAGTTCCCTCTGACAAAAACTTCTGTAGCATTTACTTATCTGAGTTAAATGGGGAAAAGACGGGACAAGATGGTGTGGTATGTGCCTCTTTAGAATACTCCTGTGATTCTCTCTAAATTAGGTTTATACTGTTCTTATGCTTAGGAAAGGGTCATTAAAGTGCCACTTCCACCTCCTGGGTGCATGGCTTAAGTTAGTGCCTTCTTAAATTTAATCTAAATATGTGTAGGGAGATTGGGGAAGGATAAAGATTTTGGACCAAAACACCCTATATGCTCTTTTCAAAACCAAACTCCCAAACAAAAAAACAACAGAAAAGGCAGCAGAATATCCTTCTGAGGTGCCTGAAAAATAAAAGTTCCTGACCATATTTGATGGTAGGATTGATAGCAGTGTCTGTTAATGTGTGAGGATTTTGTTCGTGGATTGTTCAGGAAACAATTTAGTAGTTTGTGGACATATTTGGGTTCTAAGTACCTTAGTGGAGAGCCAGCTGCATAGACTACATTTATTAGATATGTGCTTGCTTTCTGTTTGGCATCAGTCTTGTACGAAGACACTAAACAGGAGTGAAATGTTCAATCCAGGCCTTTTTGCAAAGAAAATTCTAAAGAGAAGAGAGTTCCCTTACATATTTACATTTTTAACTCTTGTATTATCTTGTATTTCCAGTAAACTATCTAAATCAAAGTAACCGAATTTAAAACTAGGGACACAATGGTTTGTTGATGTAAATATATATTTTTAAAAATTAGCATTGCTCTACATTGGGTAATAATTTCACTGTAACTTATGATTGAAAGAAACAAGATAAGGGTTCATAATAGAGCGTGTACGGCGTGGAAGATTTTCCATCCTATGCAGAGGACTTTGAGCAGATGGTCACTGTCCGATTCATCACTGGATGGGTGTAGCCCAAAACTGTGTATTCTACGGCCCTCCATGCCATTTCCCAGAAACTGTTGTCGGGGGGGGGGCCGCGAGGGGGGGGGATGTTCCTGTCCTCATGCCCTTTTATGGAATTCCCCGCTCTGAGGGGAGGACTGAGCATCCTTTTATGGAATTCCCCGCTCTGAGGGAGGGATTGAACATTCCTGCCTGAACTGGAGAATATATTAACCTGGAGTTTCAGAACCTTGCCACCATTAGTGGGATCCAGAGGAAGACTGCAGCTCACCACTCTCAACCAGCCTACAACTCACCGCTCTCAACCAGCCTGAGACCATCACCCTCAACTGGACTGCAATCACCACTTTTGACGAGACTGCAACAGCTCTCCCACCAGCAGGTTTTTCTCCTCTCCCTTTACTTTGGACTCAAGGGGGGGCCCAAGGAACACCACTTTGTTCATGCCCCAGGGTACTGGGTTATACATTTGGGTTTTGTGGGTTAAGACCAATTGTTTGTTTGTATAATTGTACTTATTGTATTATTTTAATAAATTGTTATTCTGATTTATAATCTCTCCTTTGAGTTGAGTTCATTTCTCCTACTGGTTAACTTTTAAACCAGCACAGTCACACAGGATTACTTTTGGGTTTACTAAAAATATATTTTGTTTTCACATTGTGTATATTTCCAAAAAGCATATTTTATCTTTGATATATAGAAAACTCTTGGCATTTCCTTGCATGTTTGTATTCTTTAGTGGGAAAGGATAATAAATGCTCTTTGGTTTAGCAACCCAGGTCAGATTGCTGCTGGTGATACATGTTTGTAAAGCTAGATCACTTGAACATCTAGTTAGGGAATGGAAGGGTTTCTGCTGCTTTTTTAATCATGTTACACTATTGCTTTCATTTCTGAGTTGTTCTCTGGCAAGTTAAAAATGTGTGTCTTCCTTCTGTGGTCAGATTGATTGAAATGCAATGTTACTGTTTGACTACTGCCACTACTGGCCCTATGATTTTTTAAGATATTAAACAGAAGAGCATGAAAAATACCAAGTCAAAACTTACTTGTTACATTGTAGAATACTCAGAAATAATATTCCCCATATTTACTCAGTCCTGATCCTCCTTGTTGCATCACTACTACCGTTTCAAAGGAGAAAAGAACATAGAGAATTTGCAATATGCATTTCTCTTTCACTTTCTCTGTAATAAAATATAAATCACATAATTTTCCATAAGGCTATTGCTGGCTTGCTTTTATTCAAACAAATATGTGTGAGAATGTAGTACTGCAAAAGTTCCCATTTAATATGAAAGGACTCATGATGGGCTATTTGCATTAAGTAATGATGACCTGAAATCAAATTCAGAGTCCCCTGGAACTCAAGATTCCAAGGTAGTCTGATTCCGAGATGTCTACTGTCTGGCGCCCGAACAGGGACAACTGCTTCGCCGAGTTCTGCTGGGACGTAAGGCGAACGACAGGAGCTGAGGGAAGCGGTCGTGCAGGCAGCGCTGTCCCCGGCTCTGTAATAAAGACCGTGCGCGTGGCACCGAGGAATCTCACCTTGGCCAGGTGAGTCGACCGAGGGAGGAAGCATGGGGCCCGCGGCGTCCAAGGAGGATGAGGCCGTGGAAACGCTCCTCCAGTATATGATCTCTCTGAGAGAGCCTAAGTATGATGAAAAAGCCCTTAAAGGGCTGCTGGACTGGGCGAGAGCGAAGAATTTAGTCCCTACTGCTCAAGCCACCTTTGAGGTGTCCATGTGGGACGCTATAAAGGGCCACTTGTGGGAAGATATATCTACGGGGTCGAGAGATGCAAGGACATATCCTGCGCTTTGGCGTCTGGTGGTTGACTCGTTGGAAAGACAGAACGCTTTACACCAGGCCTCCGCGGCTGCGGAGGCAGCTGCACAGGCAGCGTCCCGGGGTGGCGGAGAGACTGTGGTGCATCCGTGCGCGGAACGGTTCGTTTTCGAAGAGGCTTCGGCTCCGGCGCGACCGAAGAAGGTTTTGAAAAGCAGCGCGCCGGCGCTGACACCGAAAGCCGGGGCTGCGGGGGATAGTGCTGGCCCCGCGCCATCGGCACCGCCCTCTACTGCGACTGCGCAGCCGGCTCTGCCATCTCTTCCTGCGCCTGCGCAGTCAGCGGCGCCACTCCCCATTGCGCCTGCTCCGGGTGTTATGTCGGGGACTGTTGCTATGGCGACCGGAGCTTTTCCGAAGGCGGCTGCCGCTATGCCAGCGGGAACTGCTGTTGTTTCAACGGAGGCAGGCGCTGCCGCAGGAGGGGCCGCTACCCTTGCCCCGCTGCTGTTGCGGACGATGAAAGCACTGCCGGCTTATGACACCGTGGGGCGGCTATCCCCTCCGCTTCCGTCCCCGGATCCGGCTTCTGCTGCTGAAAGTTCGGAGGGTGACGGCGACAGGCTTGCTGCTCTTGCTACGAAGGAACAGATGGATTCTTTGTTGCGTTGCCTTGAAAAGCTCACGTCTACACTGGCGGAGAGGCATCTCACTCCGCGCCATCCGCAGATTTGCAGTGTTCCAGCTTCCTCTACGGTGCCGACCTCGCCTCCTCCGAATCCCTTTCCTGGGATGCCCGGAGTGGGACCTTCTGATGTGGGGTTTCCAGCCTTGCCGGGTGGCGGGGGGGGAAGGGAGGGGGTGCGTGGTAATCCAGCACGAAACTGGAAAAACATCATACGGGATGCTGTTTCTAATGGGGATTATGGGCTCTTAGGGGCTAGTGCTTTCCCTGCAATTGTGAACGGTGCAGGGCATAAATCCTGGGAAGCTTTAGATTGGAAACTCATAAAGGAGGCTAAGGCAGCCGTTTCCCAGTATGGTTTAAAGAGTAGTTATACACAATCGATAATGCAACATCTTTTTACTGCAAGTCTGTTAACACCATACGATACACGAATGATAGTAACCACACTGCTGACTCCTTCGCAGCAGCTACAATTTTTTCATAAATGGGAAGCTAGCTGTGCGACAGAGGCAGCACAGCCCAGGCAACAAGGTCACCCTCTCTATGGCATTACAGCTGACATGCTTACGGGTGCTGGTCAGTACAGCACATGGGACATACAAGCACAATTTCCGGATAAGGCATTGAAAAACAGTCAAGACCTGGCCTACAGGTCCTTGCTTGCAGTGCATGATGCGAGGTCAGGACCCCCATGCACTATGATCAAACAGGGGCCCCATGAGCCGTATAATCTGTTTATGGATCATTTGTTTCAGTCGGTAAATACAGATCCAGATATGGATCAGGCTATGAAAGCAAGATTACTGGATGTGTTGGCTTATGGTAACGCCAATGAGAAAACCATTCTAAACACACTACTCAGGCACACACCATGCTGTGAAGTTTGACTTATTTCTCTTGGCACTGATGTTATGTCAACAGTTACATTACATGAATTTCAGATTCTTTTTAAAATAACCTAACAAGATGCAAAATGTGTGAATCTTTAATTTGATCCCAAGTGCAAGGGTTGTATGGTCTATATTGAAAAGCCCTGGGATGTACCTGGTATTGTAATTGGTATAACTAACAATACCTCTCCTATGCCTTCGAATAATCCTTATTCATCTGGTTATCATCTTTGTATTAATCAGAACAATAACTACAGCCATGCATTAACCATTCAATGCAGGCCATGGATCTTAAAGAACGAAATGCATTGGTTTATTCTTTCTTGTATAGCAGGCCTCTTACCCTAATAGGTCTTCCCAAGATTATACGTGATTGTGCAATACCAATTTTTGGGGTAAAATTCTATATCATATCCAAACCAGAAAAACTTTGAAAGGGTGAATTGCTTGTCCAGTTTGAAAAATACTACCAAGTTGCCAGACAATGCTATGTCTTTGGTATAGAGGTCAGTGATTTAAGAATTTGCACAACACTTTTGCAGGACAGAAACGGGGAGAGAACAGGTGGCAACCCCCTCAGTTCATTTGCAAAAGTTGTTTCATATGTTAAGTTTTTTTTGTACGCAGGTGTTCGTAGCTGCCTGCAGGATGAATGAAACCTTGGAAAGAAAGAACAAGGTTGATGCTGTTTTCTGCAGGTAACAATGGTATCATCAGGAGCTGTTGTGGCTAACAGTTTCCTCAATATTGTTAGAACACAGTTTTTAGAGCACAATTCTTTTTAGTATTATAAGCATAGTTTTTCTTAGTCATATATGCCTTTTTAGTATATTTTTTAAGCACATGAAATTAAGGATTTAAGAGAGTGTATTGTATGAACTTTAAAGTAAGTATTACAGGAGCACAATTTGTCAGCATTATGAGCACATTTTAGTGTTGTTAAGACACAGTATTTTTAGTTTTGTTGGAGCACAATTTTTTAGTATGTTTAAGCATATAATTGTAGAAGGTTAAGATCTTAGATTATTCACTGGGTATTGGTGGAGCAAAGTTTACCTGTTTGGTGGAGAAGCTTTAACACCATAAGGTACTAGAGAATTAGTATGGTTTCGTAATTCATGAGACACAGTGAAATGAGATTCAAAAATGTTTGTGTGATGTGTGTTTGAATGATGGTGGCCACCATGTGAAAGTGAATGAATGAATGAGAATGTATGCATGTATATGTGTGAATATTCACTTACACATACACAAACGCTTTTGGATAAACAAATACACCGATACCTTTCCATAAAATGGCAAGAAATCCTGAACAAACTCTCAAGGCTGCAATAGAATGGTATGCAAAGAGTGCAATAGAAACAGAAGATCCAGTGTTAACATATGATTATGTCATTGTGCTATTTAAGGGCCAAGGTGTGAAAAAGAATAACAGAAGACATATGACCCAGAGTTTAATGGAGTTCCATTTCCAAAGATGTTTTGGACGGAGTGGAAGTTTTAAGAATAAACCCTACATTTAAAGAAGCACTTTTAGGCACACTTTGAGAGCACACATCTTAGGGTCAATAGGTTGTTAAGTTTATTAATGATAGTAGTGTTATTGTATGTTTGTGTTTATTGAGATGTTATGGATACAATAAGGAATGTTACAGAAATGCAATTTAAATTGTTCAAACTTCAACGGGGGATTTGTCGGCGGACAGAAATTGCGTGAACAATTTCTATTGCATTTCTGAGACCTTCACCTTGGCATGGCTGGGTGCAGACAGTAAAAAATACTGCGCCACTAATATGGCTGCAGGCCTTGTGCCAAGGTGAAGGAGGAGTTGTTCTGGCAGGAAAACAAGTTTAATGGACACCTGGTGTTGTCCAATTAGCACTGTATACCACAGTATGTTTTCCTTATGTATCCAATGTAACCTGGGGAAGAATCACATGTCTGTGTGTCACAGGCAGCATACAAGCTGTCTGTCCTCTAATAAAGCGGACATTTTTGCCAATCATATTGGTTTGTGTGCAATTCTGTCTGACCCCCTCCGCCGATAGTCTACCAAAATCTTTCAGAAATTAAAGTACTGTAATGGGCTATCAAAATTATCAAACTGATTCAGCAGAATATGCTTCTGACTTTACTGTCTGCATTAAGAATAGAGCTGAAAGGGTTTTTTAGGAAGCTTTGCTACAAGCTCTCATCTCTTTAAAAATAAAATAAAGGCAAGACAAGCTTATGAGAAGAAATACAATTAAAGTCACAGATGAAATTGAAGAGGGTGGGAGAAATGAGGACACTAAAGATTCCTCTGTTCCCTTTAGAATCCAAAGCACTGGGAGTAATGAAACTGGGAAGTAGAGGGGAAGAGAACTCAAACTACTTTCTTTTTAGTTCCTAGAAAACCAACTTTAAAATGTTCAAATCAATTGAAATTTCCAGGCCTTTTCAAGATTTGCTGAGACTAGGTCTCTATCATCTCAAGTTTTAGCAAAGAATAGCTTAGACATAGAAATATGAAGCTAGAAAAATGTGGTAAACATAGATTTCTGTTATAGGTACTTTGGCTCTATGTTGCCAGCATTTTTAGACTATTAATGAGTTTTGTGGAAGCTTGCTGTTGAAGTCAATAGTGGTAGAAGAAATTGTCTTCACCTTGGGAGAAAAAAATAAGGGTTTTTTTAATCTTTTAAGAATAAAGATAAAAGTTGAAAATGTAAATGAGTGTGTCTTGTTAAAAACCAAGAGTTGAATGAAAAAGTCTAAAATATATAGCTTTAAAATGCTCTTGTGGAGTGTCGTAACTCTTTTAGAGGGAGCTGACTTTTTCTAGTTTAATGTTTAGATTTCTTCAAGAAAATGAATGTTAAAAAATGAATAACAGATTTTGAGGCACTATGAAAGAGATAGTACTTGTTACTAAGATAGTACTTGTTTTTTGGTGACATAATGAGAAGTATTCAAAGAAATTAATTCCATATTTCTATAGAACAAGATACTTTGTTGTTTTAATTTTCACTCAAAATTTGATCTTTTGGGAGACAGAATAAATTATTTCTCATTTTTAAAAACTAAGAGCAGCAGTTCAAAATTATTCATTGGCTTCTTTTTTTGCTTTATTGAGACTTGAGTGTTTACTGGGGCTAGCAAGTGAAGGTGAGCAAATTTCTTATCCTTCAACTTCTGCATTTCTGTTTTCTCAGCTGACACAGGAAATAGTACAAACTCTACACATAAAATAGAACGATTGGAACAGTTAATGTCTTTCTATATATATACATATGCCATATATTTTTCCTACTCTTAAGCGTTTGGAATCCTTTAATATTTGAACTTCAGAGAATTACTTCTATACAAATACCTTAATCTTTCACCCTTCAAATGCTTCACTTAAATGACTCTAATCTAGTCTTCCTGTTAAATTTTTTTTCCAGGATCATTTATGGTGAGAAAATTAACAATATTTTTAATAAGTACATTTTCTGAAGTAGTAGATGATGTTTAATTCTTCTGCAGAGAGAAGCAGTCAGAAGGCAAACTTGTGTCAGGAGAAAGATTTATTTTTTTAATGATTCCTGGTGTTCAAACAGTTGATGGTGTTGGGTTGTATGTTGTTAAAAGAGTTTATAGTGTTGGCACGCATTATGAAATATCAAGCCTTTAAAATGCTATCAAAACCAGAGGGTAAAACATTCATAAGTACTTAGAAGTGAATTTTCTCAGTCCTGTGGCAGCATCCTCAAGGAATGTCATGCCTTGGACTTAGTGGGGAATTCTGCTGGTATTGGTGAAGCTTGATATGGTTTTGAGATAACCCCATAGTATGTGAGACTGAAGTGTTCTTAAAGTGCTATGGATCAAATTTTGGCCAGTGTGCACCTGGCAAACATGTGTTGGTGTTTTATGTTGTTGAAGAAGAGATCAGAGTAAGCAGTAAATATTTATTAAAAATTCTAACAAGGAATTTGGCTGTGATGTTTGTGAACTACCTAAGGGTCTGGTTGGAATAAAGGCTTTTATTCACATTATGTACATGGTCTTTTATGTTTCTTTTAACTGTTAAAGCCTTGCTCAGACTTCTGGAGCAGAATTGGTGTCAGATTGCATTTGCTGAAATTTCCATATGTCTAAAGAATATATCCAATGTTGATATTTTAGAACTTGGCTATACTGTATGTCTCATATTTATTACTTGCAATAATTTTGCTTTTAGGAGCCTTTCTGCTTCTCCAATGAATTTCAGTGGATAACAATTCGTATTTTATAGAGCAACCTACATCTTGTAGATAAATCATGCCTTTAGACTTCATTAGCTCTCCAATCATTGATTAAGCCAGGCTAAAGGATGGTTAATCTTTTTAAAACTTTATAATTTGCCTATTGTCATTTAGATAAACTTTTATTTCATTTATTAGAAAAAAACAGATCTAGAACACTTTATGGAGAAAATTTCCTAGGACATCTCTGTCTTGTGTTCTATGTATAAATTCTGAGTTATATAGCTAAGAACTCTTCCCTTGGAAAATCTGCCATCAAGAGAAGTATTTTGACAAAACTTTTTTAGTAGACCATATGAAGAAAATTTTTGTTTGTTTTTTAAAGAAGTTTGATTTGTTGCAGCAAAGAATTGTAAACAGAAAATGTTTTGACTGAAAAAGAGCAGTTTTATATGGCAACAGCTGTTACTTATTGAAATACCAGAAATTAGATGAAAGAAATGGAATGTATTAAATTAACATTCTTTACTGAAATGTCATGAAGAAATATACTGGTAGGAAAAATAAAGCAGATAAAACTTGAAATTGAAGCCCAAAATTAGATTTTTATAAGTATCTGTAGTGAAAAACCATATGACTTGAAAATATCTATTCTCAAGTCTTGAGTCTCAAAGTAAATTCTCAAGGGAATTTAGTTTGCTTTAGAATGAAATTAGATGTTAGAAACAAAAATCTTTCCTGTGACCAATATATGACAGGGTTTTTTCTTCTTCTATGAATCAATCGTATTTTAAAATAGCATATCAATTGAGTCTTAAGTCCCAATCTGTAGTAATTTTTTTTATTACTGTAGTAATATTCCAAATTATTTTGTGTGTTGTTTTTTTTTTTTCAACAAGTTATGATAATCATTTGTCCTCAAATTTGCATTAAAAAATTCTGTATTTTTTACAGGAAAAAACATTTTTCTTGGGGGAAAAGACAGCTGCATTACAGGCCTTCTGTAAGACCTTGTGACATTGCCAATGTTGGATACATGGATAATTGGTCTGGAACTGTTAGATTCACAGATATGGTTCTTGTTGCCTATCTTTAAGCAAGCAGACTGAGTGTCAAAGTTGAGAAAGGTAGCCTTGGGAGGAAGACAGGGAATGGTTCTTGGAACACACCAGTCACAACAAGAGCCTTGCTGAAGTGTCTATGGGCACTGTGAATGGTGTTGCTGTTCCAACAAGGAAAGATTTAGAGTACTGCTTTGGTGCTTTGCTGAGTAAAGTTGTCATATTTTTATGTGTAGATGTTTGAAGAGCAAATCTACTACTTCTGTGGCAAATCCAGTGAGATGAGGCTTTGAGCAACCTAGTCTAGTGGAAGGTGTTCCTGCTCACAGCAGGGGTGTTGGAACTAGATGATCCTTAAGGTCCCTTCCAACCCAAGCCTTTCTAGGATTCTATGATGTTTCCTGTACTCAGTTTTGTGCAGCAATTAATTACGTATTTTACGTAATATTTAAATATATGCCTTGGGTCAAGTGAGTGTGTATCAGGGGTTAATTATGCTGATACTTTTGGTCTGTGTTTGGCCCTGCCACCCATGAAAGTCTTGCTCGTTCCCTGCCAAGTTATGGGAAAACAAGCACTGATAAACGGGAAAGTTGTCCTTGAAGAGAACTTCTTGTATAAACTGTTTTAATTGGTGTTCTGTGATTGGCTGATTGACCTCCAAAGTCACTTGAAGGAGAGATTGAGGAGGAGGAGGATGAAGGACACCCCCAGACTCATTTGGAAAAGACCCCCCGAGTACAGTACGCAGGCGCAGGGAAAGCCACGCATGCGCAGAAGAGATACACTTATATAACCAAGGAGGTGGGACTGAGGGCCTCTGGTTGGGCGGTGATGGCCACACCTGTGGAGGTTGAGGTCACTCAATTAATTGTATAAAAAGCAGATAGCTCTTTCTTAGAGGGAGCTAGCTTTACCTCAAGGACAACGTTGCCTTTGGTGGGGACGCCTGCCGGTTTGTGAACTTACTGACTCTCCAAGGATGCAGCTTCTACTATGGGTAATTATAGGCATGCTAGGTCAGTAAGATAACTTTATGGGCAACAGCTGGGTAACTAGGGAGGTTGTGCTGGGGGCTTATTTCTCTCCTCCTTCCTCCCTTTTGGGTTTGTTCTTTTTGTTGGCCACCTCTTGGTAAAAAATATTGGTTTTTGTTAGGCTTTTAACGGTGTCATGGTTTCAAGATTCGGTATGTTTCAAACCCTCCCTAATACAGAATGTAAACTTAGCAAAGATCTATATGAAACATTACATGATGCAGGTACCCTGTCTCTTAGTGCTTCATGCTGTATCATATTGGTAGATACTTGAGTTGGGGTGCTGAAGAATATGGGAAAGTAGTCAATAAGATGATATAGCAGGTTATTTTTGCTGTCTTGTTCCTTAATGAGTTTCTTCTAGGTGTGAGCTTGTCTTATATCTTGGAAGAGAATTTTTTTCCACCAAATTTGTTCTGATCAGTTGCTATATAAAAGCATGTTTCACTATATTCTGAGTAATTGCTCTTGAACAAAAATACATGTCATAAAAGCTCAAATGTCTTGATCAATGTGTAGAGCACCTCTAGAGAACAGGTTTGGTTTTTTAACCTGTGAGAAAACTCGCACCTAACCAATGTCTAGAACAAGGTAATAATTTCAAGCATGCAAGTTATGGTATTACACATCAATTTTAAAAGAATTATTTGTCATTGATCTAGTAGTACTGCCAGTAAATTAATTAAATTTTGACTGTGGCTTTAGTACTTGAGATGGTCTCAAGTATCTTGAGCGGTGGGCTAGTACTGTGTATCTTTCAACAAACACCTAAATAATTTCTGACTTCTTTGAGGAAGAACTTTACCGTTCCTGGTGACTGAGCACTGCAACAGATTGTCCAGAGAGGGTGTGGAGTCTCCCTCACTGGAGATATTTAAGGACCATGTGGATGTAATCCTGTGCTATGTGCTCTGGGATGACCCTGCTTAAGCAGGGAGGTTGGACCAGATGACCTGCTGTGGTTCCTTCCAACCTTACCCATTCTGTGATTCTTTATTCAGCAATTAACAATGTGGATATTCTGTATAATATAGCAAGTCTGCTAACTTAACATACCATTTAATGGTATAGAAACTGCTGATACCTACCAAGACACAGTTTAAGTTTCAAATTTTTACGTTTCTGTTTAATGGCTCATAAAGACTGTTTCATTTATGATAACTTTTAAAAGAAATTGACTTTTTATTTGAACTTTACAGGGAGTTTGACTTGATGGTCTTTAGTGGTCCCTCCCAACTTGAGATGTTCTGTGATTCCATGAACTTTTATCAACATGAACATTTGGGAAGAATTTTTTGAATAGTCTGGTCTGTTGTGGGTTTTTTTCCTATGTAGTGGAATATATGAGAACAAAACCCAGGAAACTGTCCTTTCTAGCATAAACCCCAGTGTAACTGCTAATAACAATATATCTGAGATATTGGGAAGGTTCTTTATAGTTTTGTAAGTCTGTCAGTATCCCTGGGGAAGATATAATTTGTAAAAGAAAAAACAGTAATATTTATCTCAGACCCTTTTCATCTTGATAGTTAGTCTTTATAATGGAAGTATTAATGCATGTATGCTAAGGCTTACTGTCAAGGATTAACACTTAGTTGTGCAAACACTTCTTCATATTTCAGGGATTTGTTGGAAAAGATTGGCTTGCTTACACATATTGTTCTTGAAATGTACTCTTCTGGAAATTAAACTAATCTAAGCCATAACCAGATCTCCAGTTATTGCAATAGTGTAACCTGAAGTAATTTAGTTAAATCTGAAACAGAGGTCAAGGCTTTTGCGGCTGACAGCTGAATTTGGGTCTCTGTGTAAATCAAGCTACTGTACAACAAAGGCCATACTACTTGCTTTGGGAGTGAATATTTAAAACACTCAAATTATCTTGTTGCTGTGCTACTGCGTCAATAGAAAAAAAATACTATTCAGTTTGGGACCATTGTTTAAGAAGAGGGTGTGGAAATCCTGTTCTGCAGTAAGGAACAACTGCAAAATAATTCTGTTGATAATAAGTGAAAGTTAAGAAAGGAAAACAAAATCCACCCACCAAAACCCAAGCAACTCTGTGGCTTTCCCTATACCAATCTACTATTTCTAAACAAGATAAGTTTGAAATTTCTTTAACTGATGAATATGTAATCTTTTAAATTTAATGTGGGTGGCTGAAATTGTTTACATTGGCATTTAAAGCATTCAGTTCACTATAGAAGATGTAGGACAGCCCAATGACGTCCTGAGATTTCTTGGTTTATTTTTGAGGGGAATTAATTTTCTTCAGGATTAGTTCAGATACTGCTGTGAAGGCTGTGTCAGATTCTGCCTGATAGCCATAGGCACTCTAAATAGACAAACAAACAAACAAATCAAAATACCAACATGATGATCAGTTTATGGAATGGCAGTTTAATTTCCCGATTGGCTTGCCAAACTCTGCTCTCTCAAGAAAGGATAGGAAGGGAAAAGCAACAGTTATTTCTGACATGGCCCTAGGTAATTATATTCTTCTTCATCAGACAAGAATGTGCATGCTTGACTGCACAATTCAGAAATTAAAGGTTGCTGCACTCGTTTGAAAGGCATGTTTTCTTTTGGGGTTTGTGCCACCATTTAGAATAATCTTTGTCTCGTTTTAGCTGTGATCCTCTCTTGGGGAATCAAGGGGAGTGGGTTTTTTAGCTGTATTGATGAAGATACAGCTGATCAAAAATACAGTAGTGCACTTTTTTAGTGCAAAACTGAAAGGAAATTTCAATGGGCTTTCAATTAAAATTTTCTTGTAATACAGTAATAGAGAGAGCAGAGCAGAACACATGGGAAAAGGTCCTACTGGAGTAATTCCCTTGTTTAAAGCACACTGAGCCAAAGTGACATCATGTTTCACCAATGAACACAGCATTAAATGTGAGGTAGATGTCAGACCTTGTCCCTGCTACGTGATATCAACTTGAGTGTGCCCTAGGGAGCTGCCTGATGCTAGACTGAGGCAGGAACACTGAGACTGGTGACCTTGGTCACTATCCCATAGGAAGGTGGAATAAGAGCCTGTTCTTAAAAGAAGGAAGGACTTCAAATTCCCCTCCCCTTCCATCCTCAAATTTAAATGCCTTGTCTCTACCTGCAAAACACTGGAAGTGTGCATGGGAGGCAATTCTCTGCTCATAAATCATCTTTACAGTGTGAAGCTTTTCCCCTGTGCATGGCAGAGGACACAATTTACTGGCTCTTACAGGATGTAGAGGTGGCCCAATGAGTTTCACTGGAAGATGAATGAGGACCAAATTTGTCAAACACAGTTATTTAACACTGAACTCAAATTCAGGAATTTAAATTAAAATTGCTTGGTTTTCTGGGCACTGAACTTGTACTTTCTGCAGCAGCTGTACATTTTGTGGGTACTTACCTGACTGTTGTGGTTTAACACCAGCAGGTATATACCAGACATGATGTTCTATGTGTGGAGTAACACTTTGACCAGTTATGGCCAGCTCTTCTGGCCATTTTCCCTCCTGGCTTCTTGTGCATTTCCTCACTGTCAGAGTAGGGGAAACTGAAAAGTCCTTGATTTTGGGTAATAACTACCAAGCAACAGCTGAAACAGCAGTGCGCTATCAATGTTGTTCGTATGCTAAATCCAAAACACCTCACTGTACCAGCTACTAGAAAGAAAATGAACTCTATCTCGTCCAAAAGTAAGACACTGACTTTAAAATGGGACTTCTGTGTTTAAAGTGCTAAATATGCATCTTGACAACCAATTCCTTAATACTAAAATTGGAAAATTCTGGCTTAGGCTGTCTATGCAGGAATTTTTTTTGTTCTTCATTTTGTATTTGCACAGCTCTGCTAATTAGGCATTTAACAAAAAAACCCCTGATAATAAACTTCTCCAACTCAGACATACAGTACCTTACAGCAGATTAGTGGGATTTGGGGAGACCTCCAGGCCTTAGGATGCTGGCCCCATAACCTGTGAGGTGAATGCCCTTCCCCCCACCCCTGCATGTGATCCGGTGACCCCGCAAGGAGCACACACAGACCACCAGAGAGGGACGGATGAAAGAGAAAGTTTATTGTGGGGTTGGGGTTTATAAGGCTTTTAGGAGGGTCAAAGGGGGCCAATCACAAGTTCAGGGTCACACAGAAAAAACCATCAGGTAAAGGGTCAACAACCAATAGAAAGGGGTCAACAAGGGACCAATGAGAAACACCTCAGGACACCTTCCCAGGACACCTTGTGTGAGACAATAGCTTCACAGGGGGTGTCGGGAAGAAGGAGACAGTGACACTGCAGAAAATACACAAACATGTTGCAACATGTTTAAACTACAGTAAAAACTTCTGTCTCTATAACATTTGAGCTGTTTTCCTCACCAGTCCATCTGACAGGACTTTTTCCATCCTGCATATGGCAAATCCATTGCCACATCTCCTCCTTTTTTGTTTTCTAAAGCTGGATATGCTTTTAATGATGGAGAGGTTCTGGCACAACTGAGAAAGCATGGAAAGACACACATAAAGAGAAACACTACGAAAAGTCCTTGTAAGATAACTACAATAATTTTCTTAATAGTGGAAGAGAGGCCTTTGAAAGGCAGCCAGCCGAAAAAATCATCAAAAGTCAGAGGATCAGCTTGCTTGATTTCATGAACTAAGGATTTAAGCTTATTAATCTGGGAGTCGATAGATTGGGAGTGATCAGAAAAGTTGAGGCAGCAGAGGCCTTCAAACTCTTGACACCCATGGCCATTTACTAGAAGGAGAAAATCTATTGCAGCACGATTTTGTAACAAAGCTTTCTTATTGGTTTGGGTATCTTGCAATAGATCATCAAGGGCAGCGCTGGTGGCATTAGCTTCTTTGGCTAGCCAACATCCCATTCTGGTAAGGAGAGTTAAAGCTTTTGTGGAGCTGACAATTGGAAGTATACCACTTAGAATGTTTGCGGTGTCTGACCAAAAATGCATGTTGGAGTTGCATTCTGCTGTGAATTCACTCAAGGACTGTAATTTTGCTAAAGGATGTTCTTCAACTGGAGGTGGGGGTATTGCAGCCACAGGGACCTGTGCTGCTTTAGGTGGAGAAAGGGGTTTTGGTTGTGATGGATAGAAGTTAAGAGGTGGGTGTAAACCTTGGAATTGCCTGCGCACTCTATGATGTGAGAAGGGTGAAGTTGTTTGGAGGTTACTGTTTCTTTTTGCACGATTTTTGGGAGGCCTTACAGGTAAAGATTTCATAAGGGTAGCTGGATTGTACAGTGCTAACTTTCCAAATGTGCAGGGGCCTCCAGCAGCTAACCTAGGAATCATATTCCAGACTCTAAGTCCACAAATTAAAAAGACTCCTTTTGGAAGAATAACCGAATCAGGGGTAGCATGTATCTGGTAAGGAACCTCTTCCTTGCACCAGAAACTAAAATTGGAATAAGGTCCATAAGAGGTGACATTAATTAATTCAGGAGGGGCAACATATTTGTTGTGAATAAAGTAAAAACAGAGAGGAGACATAATACTCCCCAAGATTTCTAATTCCTCAGGTCTCTGCCACTGATAGCTAAATATCTGTCTGTCATGTGAAGTTTTTGCTGGTCTTGTGAGACAGTCCAAGAATGGATTCCTGCCTGAACTGATCGTGGTCATCACACCAGGGGATATACTGATTTCTAAAATCACCCCATTCTCTGGGTGTCCAGGGGATTCCTACCAGACAGGTCTTAAAAGGGTGAGAGGGATCTAAGGTAGAGAGACAGATAGAGTCAGTATTTAATGATTGTGCCAGATTGAGCCAAACATTTTGGCCAGAGAGCATTACCCAATTTGGAATTGTTGGATGAGGTGTGGCAAGGGCTCCTGACATTAGATCTTTCTGTTTTGCTGGTGTTATGCTGCACGCAAAAAACAGGATTATCCCGAAGATGATGCTGATGAGGGATCGCTTCCTGTAGTTGGTGCTGAATCTGTTGGTGCTGGATCTGCTGCTGGTTGAGCTGGGAGGGAAACTTCTTGGTGGATTCTTACTAGTCTGGACGGTATCCATTTTGGACCTGCTCCTGTGGAGACACAAGCATGTCCTCTCCCCCAAACAATTAGAGGGACAGGACCAAGCCATTCTCCT
>NW_016690396.1:146982-198462 GCF_001604755.1 Lepidothrix coronata
TGCGGCTCTCCAGTGGCCCTCATCACAAATTTGGAATGGATAAGATAATTCCCCACTGTGTTATTACATCTCTGCCCTACAAGGATAGTGGAATGTCCAATATAAAGGGTTTAGATGAAGCTACCTTACCCTGTGGGCCTTGGACCAGAAGTGGTAAAATGCTCCGGAGAGGAGTTTTGGATCCTCCTACTCCCTGGATGTCGACAGCTGGCTTTGTTGTGCCCCAGGTGCTGGGCCAATCTTTGGCAGAGATTATGGTAAGGTCTGCGCCCGTGTCCAGTAACCCAGACACAGATTTCTGTTGGCCTGAATTAGGAGAGAGAAGAGTACATTCTATTATAGGTCTGTCAAGAGTAACCTTTTGAGCCCAATTGATACAAATTCCCTGTTCAATCTGGGTTTCTGCCTCTATGGGTATGACCTGTGCTATTTGATCCACTGGATTAATCACTGTGGGTACAAAATTAGGTTTAATTACAACAGACACAACTTTAGGATCTTGGAGACTCATAACCATAGGTAACACAGTAATGCCTAATGCAGTTGCAGAATCTGTTCCTGTGATAACACCTTTACCTTTAAAATCTGAAACCTGAGAAGAAGCAGAAGCTAATAACACCGTGTGATACTCTGTTTTTTCTAAGGTTTGAGGTTTTGAAGTTGCTAGCTCCAATTTAAAGGCACCCGTTTGGGGTTTTTGTTGGGAACTGTTTGAGAGGGGTAGATTTGATTGCTTAAAAGAGCTTTTTGTGTCCACATGCCGCTCTAGGCACTCGTTAAGCCGTTTCCCGAATTCTGTGTTTTGTGAAAAGGTCTGGGTGATAGTGGATTTCCGTGTTTGTCAAATAGAGACCGACATTCTCCAGCCCAGCGTACTCCTTTTTTACATCTGGGGCAAAGGCCTGGATGAATGGTTTCTGAATAGTTTTTCCATTTTGAACTTGATAGAGAGAGTTAAGTTTTGTGTCTACTTGTTGAAGGTTTTTATTTTTTTTTACGCAAGAAAAATTAATTTGATCTTCCTTGTAGCTCACTAGTTTCCTAATCTCCAAAGCCATATTATCACAGCTTAAAATAAACTATGCACTGATTGATTGACTGACAGGGAGAAGGTTTTCTCATTTGGCTGGAAATGCGTTTGCTAGAAATCAGCGCTTTTTTTGCCAACCGTTTTTTTCTGAACATTTTATTCTACTTGAATGTTAAAATATTTGTTTCTGTACTGTTATACAGGGAAATAGCTTAGTACTGCTTTCCCCATATTAAAGTGCTTCATGTGCAGAAATACTTGGAGTGAATGGTTATGAATACATGTTCAAAGCTGCATATTCAGTATCAAATTTGAAGTCAGACCCAGATATGTGTAGAATAAAGCCTTTTCTGCCTTCTACTAGTTCATGTTGTTATCATTTATCTGCCTTCCCACATGGCAAGCTTTGCAAATAAGATAATTTTGCAGCAGTCTACAGCCAAATATTAACAGCTGTTCTGCATAGATTCAGATCCGAGCTTTTAATGCAGCTCATCTTCTAGAATGCCCTTTTATCATCAGGATTAAGGGAGAGACAACTGCTTTGCATTTTTCAGATGTAATGGGATTTGGGGTTTTACCAAGACTAAAGTCTCTTGATAAAAGCAGAGCATACAAGAGTGAAGAGAAGAAAGCTTAATATTAAATACGGTAGATAAAACTACAGATAACCTTTGGAAAGGAACACCTCAGTCACATGTAAAATAATATATTTAAAGAGAATATCTTTTATTTTTGCTTTTGGTGAAACGCACCAGTTTATGATTTCAAGCCTTATGAGATATATGACTGTTCAGCAAGGGTGAAAAATAGTTTCATCACCTACAGGTAGAAAATTGATTTTTACTCAGTGTAAGGAGATGTGTAGTATTTCTTCAAATCTATAGTCAGAAGCAGAACGCATCCCCTCATGCTGTACGAAATCAATTTAACAGAGCAGAAGGAAACTTAAGTATGTTCTAAATTGTAAAACAGATTGGAAACAAAGCAGTTCTGGAGATAGCACTAGCTATTGAGTGTATTAATGTTTACTGTACAATTGTAGAGGAAAGCAGCCTTACTTCATAAAGTAAGACAGCCACTAAATGGTTTGCTTTGCTTTTTTTCTCTTAAGTTGTTTTCTGATGATTGCACTTTTTACAACCAGGAGTGCTTCAATGTCTGGGTAGTATGACATCAGTTTAAAACAATGGGCAAAGCATCACTTAATTTCAAGTGGTCTTTTTACTGAGGTTTTGAGCCTCTGTGATGAGTATTGCACACAGGCACCTGAGTGATAATAACTAGCAGCAGTGTGATCTTTGCTACTTGCTCCAGATTGAAGCATGTCATGAAGGCAGCTGGTGGGAGGTTAGTGCCATGATAGGCAAGGAACCAAAAGGTTCCTTGATGCAAGGGAGAGCTACAATTACAGCTTTTGTAGACATAGTCATCAATGTTTGGCTAGTGTAGAAATGAGGGCAATTGCAGCAGTGAGACCCTCAGCTGCAGTTTATATGCCTTCCAGTTCAAGTAGATCCACACAGAAACTGAATTTGGCAACTCAGATAATGAAACCTTGCTCAGATATGGCAACAAGAGTTGTAGGCATGCTTTTGGATTCTGGTTTAGACAACTTCATGTTATATTAATATTAGTACAAGCAGAGCAGGTTTGCCCTTAACCACTTGTACAGATGTGGTAAACCGGTATTGAGCCTTGTGTCGTAATAGCTTCACCACTATTGAATTGCAGTCTCCTGGGATCAAAGCTAGATTCTTGTTTTGCCTGCTGGACTGCTATGAAGGCGTGCAGTGTCTCAAAGTCGTGTAATGGTTTTATGAGCCTGGAGAGACATTATCCAAGGGTACCAATAGCTGGTAACCCAGTTTTCTGGAGGTGATTACAAAAATGGCTCTGCTGTAGAATATGTAGCTTGAAGGTCTCAATCAAGTCCTAGTAGACACAGGATTCTACCAGAGCATAGTCTTGTGTAGTACAGTGCCACAGAGACCCTGCGTAAGAGGTCATGCTACTGGGTGTTGAACACAATTTGCAGGTGGGGTTTGATATATTGAAATTTTAAGAAAAGAAAACTGGTTGAATTCTCTGGAGCTGGCTTTTTCTCTAATGGTATGCAAGTAACTAAAAAAAATTACAAAATATTAAAAGAGGAAAATGTGCAGTGAAGAATAATGGATGGGGGAAGAATAACATTCTGAGTAAGAAGTATAAAGGATGGGGAAAAGAAAATTTAGAGAGAAGGAGGAAACAGTACTGTCTGCACCTCTGCAAATGCGTGTTTTCATGCACTTTGGAATCTGCAGATCATCTATCAAAATTACTGAGAAAGTTGCATGAAAACATGCTGGAGCACTGGCACTCATCTCTCTGCACTTTAACTGACTCAGTTCCCACCAGTTTAGACATCTGTCTGCAAACACCAGATAATCTTTCACACCAAAATTTCAGAGAACAGTCATGAAAACAGAAATTTCTGTACTTGTTGAGGCTGTCCAGGTAAATGCTCCCATCTGTTACAATATGAGGAAAAAATTATTTTCTGTCCAAAATAGTAATTGAGCATACCTCTACCAAAATGAATAACATTTTGTATGTGCTGGTGAATTTGGCTTAAGAGACTCTGTAAATGGCTGAACAGCATGAGAGATCAGTAAGATGCTTGCACTTCAGCCATTTGTATTTCAGTTGATTATACATTTCTCTGTGTGTGTTGTCTGAACAATGCTTAATTGTATCTGAATTTTAACCTCTTAAGAAATCCACATTGCAAAACTTATTCCCACAGTAGATGGTGGGATCTGGGGAATATCTAGGCTAGGTGACTTAAATACAGAATGTAATAGTTTTTCCTTGAATCTAGGGCCTTTTTCTTTTTAAAGAAATCCCTCAGATCAATCCTAATCATATCATAGGATGTGGTATCACTGCACATCATGCAAATTGACTTCACGCAAGCCTTCTTGGAACAATTTGGCTGGTTTTCTGTGCATGTGTATCTGTACAAATAGCCTTCCAGGTTGGGATCTGTTCATGTTCAGCATGAGCTGCAGAGTATGCTTTTTTGACAGCTTGGTCAGGTGCATTGGTACATCTCTGAATTCAAAGAATTATCTTAAGAGAGATTGAAAAATGTTACATTTAATCTTTTCAACAAGAAGTCATTGTATACTGCCTTTGAGAAGACACCGGGAAAACTTCAGAGTAACAAAATGTTATTTGAATTTGATAGCTTGAAACGATCAGCAGGGAAAAAATGTCATTTTGGTCATTAAAGTAACACTCCACAGCTATTTGATCTACCAAAAAAATAGCATATTAAATGAATGTTTGATAAGGAAAGAATCTGTGGCTACACCTTTTAACCACTTCTTATTGCAAATTAAAGCTTATATATAAAATTTCAATCTGCCTTTTTGCTATATCCAATCTTAGTGATATACCTGTTCCATATACCATCAAAAACCTAAGTCATAGCACCAGGACTAAAGAATGGTATCTTCTTGGTCAGGGATTTTTTCACAATTATCAAGTTTTACTGTGCTGAGATTTCATATATTAAACACATTTTACATCAGAAAATACATGCTCTCTGTATGCAATATCTTTATATATACAAGTATTTGCAAAGCATGGCCAGCAAACTGAATAACTTACTATGTCTCTGGATTTTTGCCCTTCTGATACTGTATTCAAACTGTCTTTTTATTGCTGAGTATGAGAGTTAATTTCATTGCCTAATTTTATTTAAAACCTGTGTAGGAGCCCCAAACCAGCTCTCATCAAAAGGAGGCTTGGTAAATTTGAATCACAAACCTTGGAAAACAAGGCTGACAAACATCTCGTGATTCAAGAAATTTGGAACCTTGTCCTGAAACCTGTTGATGTGCAACCCTGAGATATAAACCTGGCTCCAAGCAAAATTAAGAAAGGACTTTTTGAGATGATTGTTAAAACCATGTCTAAACCTCTGTAATCCCTCTATCCCCCATGTAATCCTACTTGAAGAAAAATTAACTATTTGGAAATCGCAGTAAAACCTTGTGTAACTCCTTAATTAACATAGGTTGTCCCCTTCATTAACATGTCCAGCCCCAATACCTTTAAAATTGTGTTCTCGCGTTCAATAAAGCATTCCAGTTTCCCCCATACTGGAATCGTGTCTAGCTTTTATTTTTCAGAGTGCCACTAACCTGCACAAGTTCTAAATTTATATGCTGATTTCTGTGTGGGGCTTTCCTGCTGAAAGTGGAATCCAGTCTGTAAACCTATGATGCGGGACTTAAATCAATTGTTGTGATTTTATGTTACAATGACAAAATTATAGAAAAACATGACTGCCTGAAGCCCTGATAGTAAATACTGTAAAAATGGTAATAAAATGAAGGATGTTGAAATTAACAGCTTGGTATTGAACTGTTTTTTATACTTGCCTATGACAACAGTAGTTGTGTGTTACATGGGTGCAAATATCGATACTTTTTAAATGGTAAACTTTCTGTGTGGGCACATAGTATTGTGTCTGTAAACTCCTCTTAGCATCAGTGCCTCCTCATGATTTTGTCATTCTCCTTCTCCCTCTCTGGCCAGTGGATCCCTCAGTGTGTGATTTCCCAGGATCATCATCAGACTTAGCAGATCTTTCCTGGGAAAGTTTCTACCCTGATTTATAGGCACTGCTGCTTCTGCCCATGCTGAATTTGAAACTGAAAGAGCTAATGTTTGCAGACAGGAAAGCTTTGCCTTGGTTAAATGGTTTGAGCTCTGTGTGTGTGTTAGCACAGGGCAGGAAGCAGGGCTTTTTAGGCTGGTTTTTGGTGCTTTGAGAATATGGCAGTAGTCCTTTCTGGTCTGCAAAGTGTGGACTGATTTGATAGGTCTCAGTCAGTTTGTGGACCTCAGTACTGCTGGGTAGATATGAGCTAATGTGGCTTTTTTTGGGGAAATACACTAGGAATCTTCACAGAGTCCACTTCTCCATGACCATCTGCATTTATAAAAATGGAATTTCATGCAGGGGAAAATATTTTTTTTTTCTTTGTGCTAGTATGAGACTGCTACACTTATATAGACTTGTGAAGGCTCATTCACTTGTGCTTACTGTCCTTCCTTGTCTTTCAGAATTAGTGTTAGCATTTAGTTAACATTGTCCTGCACGTCATATAACCAGCTAAATTTGCTCTTTAGATATGAAAGATACTAAAAGGAATATGACATCTTTTAACTTGTAAATTAATTGAGTTCTTATCTGGAAGTGCTTCTGAAAAGTTTCTCAACCTGATTTACAGACCTGACTTCTGTCTTCTCTCTGAAATATTTATGATTATCCACTCTTCTGTTTATCCTTATTTGAGTAAAGGTGGTTTTTTTTTTAATTTCCGTGTTGCTCCTTGTTTTGAAATCTAGTCTCCACATAACAAAGAAAAAAGTAATATTTTTGATTGACAGAAATCAATCAATTGTAATTTAAAGAAAAACATCCCTTTGAGGGAACTCTGTAATGGTTCAGGATATTTATTTAAGATTCAGTACCCTTTCTCACAAATGATACAATATTTCTTAAGAGTTTACCTTTTCAAACATCATTAAAATGTAAATAAAGTAAATGAAATTGATTGAAAACCACAGAGTTTAATAGCTTTTTGACTCAAATGTATAGGATATATGAACTTCCAAACTTCAGATTTCTTTGAGATTGCAAAAAATGATAGTTATATTCTTATGCTGTTCACTGTGGCTTTGTCTGGCTTTAATTTTTGGAGTCAAGGGGCAAAAAGTGATACCTATGGATTTTGTGTTAGGAAGAGGTTCATAAATTATGGATGAAGTGGGACAGCTATTGGTATTTAAAGACATCATTCTTGTAGATGAATATTAATAGGGATAAAAACCTGAAGAAATTCTGAATAAAAACTTTCTGAAATAGAGCAACTGAACAAAGATTGCAGAATTCAAAAAATCATGCCATTGATACTGAAATGATGGATTATTGAACTACGTGCATTTATGCACCAGATTGTGCCTGTTCTTTGTATAGAGGAATGATTCCTCTATAAGCAATAAATAAATCTTCAGAGTTCATTTCCAGGATGGTCATTCTAAGCAGCTTGAATGAAACCTCTGAGGTGTTAATTTGTGCTACCTGCACTAACCTTTATGTCTGAGGCAGATTTATACAGTGATTTGCCAACAAGCAAACAAAACCAAAAATCCAAAAACATGGATTGTTGGCAACCCAAGTGTTAGAGCTGTTTTCTCTGATAGAAGAGATAATTGTACTATCCAGTTGCAAAACACTGCATAAACTCATTTATATTGCACATACAATGAAAAACATTGAGGATTTTAAAAGAATTTTAAAACTTGATTTTCTTATCAAGAAAGAGCATGATGAAAATATTCCCAATAAAATAAATATGCAATGTGTTAAGTGAGGACAATGGAAGACGAGGAAATGTAGAAAGAACACACAAGATGACAGAGAAAGTTAAAAGAAGAAACTAAATACAGACATAATTTATGGATTTAAAATATGCAAGTCTAGTTGGACCTGGTATTCATTTCTGTTACTTTTTTGTCTCCCCCACCTTGTGAAATAACTAATGGTTCTGTACCTGCCCAGCCCAAATTCGACACTTTGGCTAGATCTGATCTCCTGGTTTTAGGTATGTAGTGTTTTGCACAATACAGAGGTATACTCATTTTACATGGAATATTAGGAAGAGATCTATTCTGTTAGGCTTCTATTTTAGGTTATTTTTTTGTACTCCTCTAGCTTTCTAGATAGTCTGATAGGGATTTAGCTGCTACTGGATAAGAATTTAATGATTTTTTAAAGAAATTGCTGAGTTTACCCATTATTTCTAAGCCTCAGTGAAAGAAGTATAACTTATCATTTTAGAACAATTTGGGTTTTGTGAGTTCTCAAAGAGTATTGCTTTCAGATAATATATTCCTATTTAAATCAGCTAATATTTTTTATTATTATTATTTTTGATCAATCTTGCACAGTATATTAGATCTCTGATATGCAGAGGCTGAAACAGTAATTACAGAGTCACTGTGTGGAGCCTTGTGAGATGATGCCCTTACTGTGAAGCATTCCGTTTTGACAATAAGCTTACATCAATACCTGATAGGTCATTTATGCAGCTTTAATGTTTCAGAACATAAGCTAGACAAAGTGACTAATATCAAATTGAAACTGTTTTGCATCTGCAATTGACAAATCCTACTTTGAAAGCATGTATGAACATGAGGATCAAACTTAGCTTTTAACATTTACTCTTTTTTTTCAAATAGGGAAGTGTCTGATTGACTTCTAATTCACCTGTTGTTGTTTTCCTGATTCTTTCCTAATCTCTTGAAGCTGAGATGTCCTCACCATTGGAGAAGTAATTAACAAAATCCCTGTCTGGAGTGTATGAAGTATCTGTTAGGGAAGCATAAAAGAAAGCTAAATCCCAGCTTCTAGTCTGACACAGAGATGTCAGACTTGAACAAGGCCAGGTTGGATGGGGCTTTGAGTAACCTGGTCTGGTGGAAGATGTCCCTGTACATGTCAGGAGGTAATCTTTAAGGTCCCTTCCAAATCAAACCATTCTCTATTACCACATACTCACTTCCAGGTGTTTCCTAGGGTACAATTTAATTCCAGGACACTTGGGTGTTCTTCAAAGTATTTGCACTCGTGTGTGATTTTGTCTAAAATCTGTCCTGAATTCATTCTATTTGGTAATCTACATTTGCACGTACATTTTTAATATGTAAACACTCCTGTGTTAGTCTACGTATGCTACTGCTGCTGGAGCTGGCACAACAAAAATGTGAATTTACTGAAAGGAATTCAGGAAAAAAACTAGTAAAAGAGATTGGAGATTAGAAGGGACCAATTAGTGGGAAAAGATTAAATGGTCTGATTTACCCTTTTCATGCAGCCAAAATTCAGCAGAAGATTATGCATTTGGTTTTGGAGGCAGTGAGGGGCCACAGCCAAAAAAAGAAGAAGACATAGTCAGGGAAATAGTATCTGAAGGGATACAGTAATCATCTCAAACACTTGAATAGAGAAGAAATTTTAAAAGGAGTTCAGAGCAACAAAAAAAGAAAATAAAAAGGTTAAATTAACTAGAAAAAAGTAACTTACAGAAAGAAGAAAGGAAAATAGCAATAAAAGAAGAAAAGAAAGTAAATGAAAATTAAATTCTTTAGGATGTGGAATGGCCGCCCCAGAAATCCATTGCTGGGATAACTTAAAATGTAACTATTTCAAGCTTTAAAAAAGTGAAGGCTAGAAAAGTCAGGCATTTTGAAAGAATTGTGTAATGGACCGTAGGTGTTATTATCATCTCTGATCTCTGTGTGTATATTTATGCAAGCATGAGTACAGTAATTCTTGAAAAGATAAGTCTTGTGTATGGGGTTGTTGTATGTAGACTTAAGTTTTTGACTTAAAAATACCTAGAGGGTGGAAAAGCAAGGTTTCATCCTCATCCTAATTCTTTTTCTCTGCATTTCATTCATATTGTAAGGTACTCAACGCATTGTGTCAGAGACTGAAACAGTTAATGATTTATGCATTCTAAGAGACTTCTGCAGGCTTTTGACTTTCTGATGGGCAACTGGGCCCATCCCCCCCCCCCTCCAGTGCAGAAGATGTCAAGCCCCGAAAAGACAGGAAGAGCCGAGTTTACCATGCCCTCCACATGAACTCCGCGCCAAAAAGGGGGACACCAACCTATGAAAACAACTCCCCGCCCTGGGGGAGGTGCAAAGGATATGGATTTTGACTGGTGACTTTGGGGGTTTGGCGGGGTTTTTGCTTTTCCTTCTCCCCCCACCACCTGTGGATCAAGACATCGCTGGATCCAGTGGGCGGTGATTATCTCATCTTCTTTTTTTTCTTGCTCTCCCTTATTCTTACCCTGTCTTTCTCTCCCCTATGCATATTTCTCCTCCCCAGAAAGGTTATGACAGCACCCAAAATGTTAACATACCTATTGATACAAAACTGTTAAAATAAATCTTGTCAATATATGTTTTCAAACACCGATTATTTAGTGTCGTTTTGCTTTAATCCACCCCAAAGGAATTATTGATAAAACCTGGGTTACCCCCTCCCCCCTTTTTCCTGGGGCGGGTCGTAACAGTAGACTTAAGTTTTTGACTTAAAAATGCCTGGAGGGTGGAAAAGCAAGGTTTCATCCTCATCCTAATTCTTTTTCTCTGCATTTCATTCATATTGTAAGGTACTCAACGCATTGTGACTCAGACTTTCAGTTGGCTTTTCAGCAAGAACTCATTCCCTTTCGGTGTACATCTACAGACACATGGCCCAGCCAGGCAGCTGTGGGCTTTCACTGCTAAATTCTTCTTCCATACATAGAATTACAAATATTCCAGACTTTAAATAGTTTAGGAAGTTTGGCTGTTATTTTTCCTCTGTGGTTTTTCATTTGTCTGTTTTTTGGTTGGTTGGTTGGTTTTCGTGTTGGTTTTTTCATGTCATGTTTTCTAGTCATCTGAAAAGAATTCCTTTGTTTTCAATGTGTTATTGAACTTTTCTATTCACCATAAACCACGGCAAAAAGTACTCACCATTACCTCATTTATGTGAACTGAGATGTTTGCTTTTATTACTCTATGCTGTGTTTACTCCATTATGTAAGTCTTTGATGGTTGCTAGGATTTTTTTAGATGTTTTGCTACATTTTATATACTGCCCATAGATAGTTCTACCACGAAGTGGTAATTCCCCTCTTAGAGCAACAAAAGGAATGTCAGCATCAATAATGAAGTAATTGGATGTTAAATTTGCATACACTGGTGTATTTGGGAGGGTTAGATTATTTCATTACTTTTGCCTCTTTTCTGAAGGTTAAAACTTTGATTAGAAAGCCTTATGGGACACTGCCTATGTCCCATGATTGATTGAGTCACCTTTTTAACCTTTCTGATTTATTTTTCCCCATTTCCTTTAGGGTGTACCTGCCTTTTAGAAAGGGGCTATGGGGAAAAGTCAGAAGTAATGCAAAACTCTTGATGTTTTCTCCTGTTCTAGACTGGGTAGAAATGCCCCATGTGCAGTTTGTCACTCTCGTTTTTATGAATATCTGTAGCTCAGCTTTTCAGTCCAGGATGTAAAATTACTCTTTGAACTCATGCCTTTTCTTTGTCTATATGTCACAACTTCCCCATATACATACAAGTTGTCACATTTAGACAAAAAAAAGTATATTTTGGCAAAGAGACAGTTTTGATTTTGAGAACTAACATGGTTGAAATTTCACTTGCCAGAGCTCTGCCTATGAAGGGGAAGGATTCAAGCTCTGTAATTTTGAAATGTGTTGCATTTAATTTCGTTTATATCTTAACCTGCCACAGACAAAATCTTTGTCTTTTCTTCATCTGAGTTAAGATCTGCAGTTTTCTTTTTCAAGAAAAAGAAGAAAAACCAAGCAAACACCAAAATGCCACCCCACAACAACAAAAATAGCCCCCCTCACCCCTGAATGGGGAGTATGAAAATTCCCCAAGTAGGACAAAGGAGAAGAAAAAAACTTGGAAAAAAATAAAGGTTGTTGACTGATTTGAAATATAATTGGACTGTGTCTAAACAACTTAACTGAAAATTCATACTTTGATAGGTTTTTCTAACAAACCTGCTTATTTGATATTTATTGTTCTTAACATCCTTATAAATATGTTAACTTATATTTATAACTAACTAACTAATTTGAACTAACTGTTAAAATTAGTAAAATTAAAAATTTATATTATGCTTGCTCTTTTCAGTTGCTGACTTGTAATGAATAGGTTTTAATGATGAGACTTGATTTCATTATTATTTCATTATTTCTGTATTTTCATATTCATATCAAAAGTTCTGCATTAAACACTGATGAGGAACAGATGTACCTACCTTTTATAGTCTTGGTCTCATATCTAGTGTTCCACGTGACATCAAGCCATGCAGCTTAGGAGTTGATTGTATTTGTGTTTGCATCTAATGCCACATCAAGAACATCTGCTATAAGTAGTAGTCTGAGAAAGAAAGTGTCAAGAAGTGAAATACTGTAAGAATTAAAATTGACATTGTCTTTTATCAACGTTGAGACTGTCAGAACTTGTACGAGCCAGCCCTAATTCTCCTCAGCAGGCAATCTGGTGGCAGCCTACTGTTAAATAACCAACATTTAACAAGAAATAGCATGTAGATGTACTGCGTGGTTTAAAACATTGTGTTAAGCATCATTAAAACTAAGTCTCCTTAGAGTCTTATTAAAAAAGTCCTTTCTCTGTCTGTAATAAAACCTTTCTCACTGTTTCAGTTAAGGCTCTAATTGTACAAACAAAATGCCTCCTAATGCCTCTCCTACCACACTGGAGAACCACTGTTACTCTCAAGTTGCAAAGGCAGATGGAAAAAGCTATCCTTACAAACCCCTGTCCAGCCCTCAAATAAGAGGCATCAGATGGCTATATTTTCCTGGTTTTCTTGAGTCTATCATTCCTATTAAGTTTTATATTTGCAAATATTTCAGTGCCTGTGGTCCACTGTTTATGTCAGCTACAATCCCCTTTACGTAACTCGTTGGCACCAAGGTTTAGGACTCTCAGAAGCTGACATGCTGAGTAGGTCTGCTGAAGCTGTTTGAGCAATGTTTCATTGCAAACTGATGATGTGAAGAATTCCTCACTTGTCTGGAAAAAAACCCAGTACATATATGTTTGTGCAGTGTACCAGAAACCTCATTGTATTTGGATTGAATCAAGTTCTTCCTAACACTTTCTGGTTCAGTTTTTGAAGTACATTTCTACAGCACAATCTCATGTGGAGTCCCACGGACTTCCTTTTGCTGGTGAAGCTTACAACACTGGAAACTTTGTCATTTGATACTATGGCCAAAATGAACTTGCCCAATTGCATTCTCCTGGGTGTCAGGTATTAATTAGAAGCACAAAAAGAAATTGATTCTGTATGTTAAAAATTAATAGTTTTAAGACAATCTCAATAGATGAGAATCCTAAAGAGCACAGTTTTCTTGGACTCTGGAAATACTATGAGAGTCTTAAAAATGGGAATAAAACATCAGGTATGACAAGTAAAACAACTGTAGATTTGATCTGCTGTGACTGAAAGGAAGAACAAATTTTATGGAAGCAAAGAGATGGTTTTTTATACAGTAAATAAAATATAAAAGTTTTGAGTAAGATAAAGCACTGCTAGCAGTGGGTATTAAGTGCTGTCATGGTTTGAGATCTCCAAAATCCTAATTCCCTAGTCCTAACCCCCTCCCCCTTCTCAACCTGATGTGAGATGGGTTTTCCAGACAAAACATGCAAGACTCAAAGTGGGGGAAAGGGAATATATATTACAATGACTGTACAAATAAATATTATAACACATTATACACACGATCACAACTATCTCTACCATGACATATAGTATTTACAATGGATCAGATCTCCTCTCCCCTCCAAATAAAAGTCCAGGAGGGAAGAAGGACACATCCCTTCCAGTCTCTAAGCAGGAGTATCTTCTACAGCAGCAATCTGTCTTCTTCACATGCATGCAGCAGCTGCGGCTGGATTTCTGCCAGCACTCACGAGGGAGGTATCCAAGCTCCCTCGGCCCCGTCGCCACCAAGTGAGGGGTCTTCCTCCGTGGACTACGTCACCCCAGACAAGGTCGTTCCACCACGGTCATATCACGAGACGCAGGGGGGTCTTCGTGACAGTCTGGTATCCTCAGGAGATTCAAGCTCCTTGCAGAGCCTCTGTGCCCTGCCTCAGGCTGCGAGCTTCTTTGTAGCTTGCAGCAAGGGAGGGCCCCCAAGGCCAACCTCCCACACCGTCCTGGCTCAGCTCTCAGGACGACTGAGCTTCTCAGCTTCTCGCTCTTTCCGGTACTGCTGTACTCCAAGGCTCCTCTCAAATAGGAATCCATCTACTCCTCCTTTCTCGGAGGTCTCAAAGGAGTTTGGGGGGGGTCTGGTTTAGTTCTTACCCCCAAAAACTCTATAGCTCTGCTGCTGACTCTCTTTCAGCTTGCAGAAGTTCTGTCTGCTTTGCTGCATGTTTTGTTTGCTGCTCCCTTATCTCTTGGCTCTGTACCGCCACTTTTCCTCCGGTCAGTGCTGGCTGTTGCTACTCCGGCCGCTGCCAACGATGGAGAAACATCTCCCGGCTTAACTACAGACACTTAGCCCAGTCTAACACTGTCCCAAGTCTCTGCAGTCCCCCCCCCCAGCCAGGGGCTGGGGGGGCCCAGAGGGCCCAAGGGGCTCTGAGCCCCTTTCCTCGTGGCTCTACAACATGGCCACCTCTCCTGCAACAACCAAACTACAACTCTTCTCTTCCGGTCAGCTTGTGGAATGTTTACATTTTGCAGGAGTGCCCATTGGACAAAACCCTAAAACTTCCAGGGGTTTCCACCCCTTGGGGTTTTACCATTTTTCTTAGCCTCTGGGGGAAAACAAGGTCCAAACCACTAAAAGTGCTTATAGCATGGAGAAGGTGTGACAGAATGACACATGGACTTCTGGCTTGATGGACAGAAATCGCTTTATTGCTCATGATCCAGGGTTTTTATCTCATTCATTTTCAGCTGGGAGTGGTTAAGCAAATCACAGCAGAACACAGCTGCAAGTCACACATCAGTCACTCTCACAGGCTGGCCTGTCCCAAACAGACATCATGCACAGACCTTGGCATTTCAAGTTACCCCTTTTTCACATCCCCCCATGGTGAATTGCAAACTCGAGAGCTTAGCTTGTCCCTGGGCAGTAAATCACGGCTTACAGAAAACAATACGAGGTTATCTAGACATTCCTCAAGCCTTTCTCTTTTTGTTCTTACATTTGGCTTGCTACAAGAAGGCTGTTATACTGTACTCAGTGAGACAATGATTGCTCTTCAAGCTATTTATTTTTAATCATACCTATTGCAAGTATTTATGATTTTGTAACACCACTATTTCGTGTATTAGGCTTGCCCTAACCATTTCAGTGGGGAAGAAGCCTGTGTGCCCCTATGAGGTTGTGAGCTATGCTGGCGATGGTACATCCCTTTGGCAGGGTCTCCCATGCCAAACAGGTCAAAACTGAAGGGTCAGATAAAATATGTCCATGGGGAGGATGGGCTCACTATGGGCAGTCATCCTAGGAGAAGGACAACTTTAATTCCAAACCCAGGAGCTCGCTTAGCCCAGGAAGGTCATCCATCTAAGAAGATGGATACTCTAATTAAACCTGTGTCCTGAGGACCTCGCTGTCACCATCCAAGCTTGCTAGGCCCTGGCAGATGAACCTTAGGATTAAAGGGTGGGTCCAGTTCCGCGCATGCTGTGTCTCACCTACAAAAATCCATTGCGCAGGCTCGAAGGTTATACCCACATTTGTAGCAATGGGTGAGGGATGAAATGGCAGGTGGTAAGGTGCACTGGAAGCCACAGACCCAACCCTGCATGCAGGCGGTTCAGGACACTGGTCGCCTGAGACTGACCCCAGAGATGACAGTCTCTTTCGGCAGCATCCTGAATGATCAAGCAGCCTTTTTCAAGGAGAGCACTGCTTGCTCCACACGGAGAGGGGCCTAGAAAAGGTGGCCTAACCAAAGCTCATCTCCACCCTTCACCCAGTTGGTTAACCGCGGCTAACGGGCATTTTCTAATGCAGTCACACAAAGATCAAGAAACAAAGGCATACACCTCCCTTCAAAGGTGTACCCAAATTGACACTCGCATGCTGGAATATCAGAACCATGCTTGATACTACAGATAGTGGACGTCCTGAGCATTGTTCTGCCCTAATTGCCCATGAACTGTCACGTCTCAACATCAACATTGCTTCTCTCAGTGAAGTTCGTCTCCGTGAGGAAGGCAACCTTAGAGAACGATGCTGGTTATATACTCTTTTGGTCAGGTAAACCCAGAATCAAAAGGCGTCTTTCAGGAGCTGGTTTCATGATTAAAAACTCTATTGTCCCTAAACTTGAAAATCTGCCGACAGATCATTCTGGTTGCATTATCTCCCTATGCCTTCCACTACACAACAAGCAACATGTCATCCTCTTTAGTATATATGCCCCAACTCTCCAAGCTGACCCTGTCGAAAAAGACAAATTTTATACCAACCTGTGCTGCCTTACCCAAAAGGTTCCTGCAGATGATAAGATCATTATCCTTGGTGATTTCAATGCCAGAGTAGGAAAGAACTTTGAAGCCTGGAAAGGAGTATTAGGCAAGCATGGTGTTGGAAACTGCAATGATAATGACTGCCTTCTGCTAGGGTTTTGTGCGGAGCAGCAGCTCACCATCACCAACACTATCTTTCAGCAGAAAAACAGTCTGAAGAGAACTTAGATGCATCCTAGATCCAAACATTTGCACCTCACTGATTATGATGTTTGCAATGTTCATCATACCCACGTGATGCCTAGTGCAGAATGCCAAATAGATCATCGACTTGTGCACTGTAAACTTAACTTCAACCTTAAGTTCAAATCTAAAAGAGGTGGTATTCCAAGGAGGAGACTCCAAGTAAACAATCTTCAAACAGCTACAGTGAGAGACAACTTTCAGATAAACCTTCAAACTAGGCTCGAAGATCATTCCATAGATCCCTCTCCTGAAACACTTTGGCAACATGTTAAAAATAGCATCCTGCTATTCTGAAGAATCCTTAGGGTTCTCCTTCTAGAAGAACAAGGACTGATGTGATAGTTTCAACCTAGGCCTTCCTGGCCAGCTTGTAACCAGGAAGGAACTAAGGAAGTGACCAAGGAAGTATTCCATGCTACTCCTTTACGTAAACTGAGGTATAAATAAAGCCGACCGGAGAGACCTCACTATCTTCTCTTCTGGCAAGGTTTGAGAACAGTAGGTCCCTTGTGTTGGTCTTGCTTATCTAGAGCTGAGGCCTGCAGCGACTGCTGTTGTCTACCATGTGTGAGGGGAGAGTGCAAGGCCGTGTCCAGCTGTTCTGCTTTTCTCAAGCGAAGTGGTGAGATTTTACTAGTTCTTTATTTTCTTAGTCACCAGATTTCTTGATTGTGCATACCTGTTTTGTTTTTATCCCTTTTTACCCCCTTTTCCCCATTTTCCCTTCTCCTCTTCCCTTTCTTGGGAGTTGTACATAATATCCTTACTGCATATAACTGTACATATGTAAAAATACACATATATTTTGGTATAATTTGGTTGGTTTCGGTTTCTCTCAGTTTCTATAATTTTTTTTCCTTTCCTTTCTTTGCCTAAAGGGGAAGGCAGGGGAAGGTTTTTCGCTGAGCGTTGGCGGGAAGCCAGCTCAAACTTGCTCAACTGGTTTGATGAAAACAATCAAAAGATCCAGGAATTGTAGAGGAAGAAGAGAACTGCTCACCAAGCACACCTTGCTCAACCATCCTGTCATGTAAGAAAAGCAGCCTTTCGTCTTGCATGCAGCAAGCTCCAACAGAAACTTCGTGACATCCAGAACAAGTGGTGGATCAATCTAGCTGGAAAAATTCAATTATGCGCAGATACAGATGATTACAGAGGATTCTATGAGGCCTTGAAAACAGCATTCAGGCCTACATACCAGGTCCAAAGCCCTCTACTCAGGGCAGTTAGTCAAACGCTTCTCACAGATAAAACCTCCATTCTGAATCGATGGTCTGAACACTTTCAGACACTTTTCAGTACTAGCCGTGCAGTTCAAGACTCAGCAATTCAGTCCATTACACAACAACCAGTGAAGAATGAATTGGATATTGCCCCTACTATGGGAGAAACTCTTAAGGCCATACAGCAGGTGAAAACTGGCAAGGCAGCTGGGGTTGATGGAATTCCACCGGAAGTCTGGAAGCACGGGGGCCAAGCACTCCATGCTAAATTTCATTAGTTTGTGGTGCGCTGTTGGGAACTGGGCGAACTACCAGCAGACCTTTGTGATGCAGTCATCATCACCTTGTATAAGAAGAAAGGAGATAAATCAGATTGTTCAAATTACCAAGGTATTACTCGGCTCTCCATTGCTGGCAAAATCCTGGCAAGAATACTTTTGAAGAGACTAATACCCACTAGAGCAGAAGGAATTCTACCTGAAAGTCAGTGCGGTTTCAGAGCCAACAGGAGTACCACAGACATAGTATTTGTTCTCAGACAACTGCAAGAGAAGTGTAGGAAACAGAACAAAGGTCTCTATGTAACCTTTGTTGATCTCACCAAGGCTTTTGATACTGCGAGCAGAAAAGATCTATGGCAGATTTTGGAACGTTTAGGATGTCCCCCCAAGTTCCTTAAAATGATCATCTCACTCCATGAGGATCAGCACGGCCAAGTCAAATATGGCAATGCGCTTTCTGAGCCCTTTCTAATAACCAATGGTGTGAAACAAGGCTGCGTTCTTGCACCAACCCTATTCACAGTCTTTTTCAGCATGATGCTCCAAAGGGTCAGGCAGACCTCGATGTTGAAGATAATATCTACATTCGATATCGTACCGATGGAAGCCTATTCAACCTAAGGCGACTGAAGGCCCATACTAAGACATTAAATCATCTTGTCCGGGAGCTGCTTTACACTGACAGCGACGACCTCGTCGCCCACAAAGAAGCAGCTCTGCAGCGTTTAACATCCTGCTTTGCAGACGCTGCTGAGCTCTTTGGGCTGAAAGCCAGCTTGAAGAAGACAGAAGTTTTCTATCAACTGGCACCTCAGGAAGTCTTCCATCATCCCCATATCACCATTGGCAAATCAGAGCTCAAATCAGTCCAGGAGTTCAATTACCTAGGTAGCATCATCTTCTCGAACTTTAAGATTTATGGAGAGATAGACAATAGATTAGCAAAGGCATATAGAGCTTTCGGAAAACTCCCTAAGAGTCTGGTGAAATAAACACCTGAAGAGAAGTACAAAGATCAGTGTTTACAGAGCCATTGCGCTGTCTACTCTTTTATATGGATCTGAATCATGGGTCATCTACCGCCACCACCTGCGACTCCTAGAACGCTTCCATCAACCCTGCTTCCGTACAATCCTAAACATCCACTGGTCAGATTATGTGACTAATACATCTGTTCTAGAACAAGCAGCAATCACAAGTACGGAGGCCATGCTGCTGAGAACACAGCTGCGCTGGGCAGGGCACGTCTCCAGGATGAAGGACTACTGCCTCCCCAGGATCATGCTTTATGGTGAACTTGCCACTGGCTGCCGCAAGAGAGGAGCCCCGAAGAGGAGGTACAAGGACTCCCTGAAACAACATCTCAGCCTTGGCCATATTGATCTTCA
The DNA here is from genome assembly GCF_001604755.1 of Lepidothrix coronata. Taxonomy (NCBI): domain Eukaryota; kingdom Metazoa; phylum Chordata; class Aves; order Passeriformes; family Pipridae; genus Lepidothrix; species Lepidothrix coronata. Next base: position 166,287 of record NW_016690396.1, read on the forward strand.
TCACAGGTCTTCTCTGGCCTTCAATCAGGAGGTCTGGAGACACACTGTCTATAATGCTGCTGCTTCTTTTGAGAACGCACGCAGGATAACTCTCGAGGAGAAAAGAATGCAGAAAGAATTGTGTCTTGGCAATACCATCCAAAGAGTCTTTCTGCTGGTCCTTTTGCAACTGGACTTGTCTATCTCGCATTGGTCTCTAGTCACTAGTGCGCAAATGTGGGTAGAGTCCTTCCCAAATCTTCATTCATGAAGCCTAGCCATGATACCTATTGCAAATGAATTATTATTTTTATAAGCTAGATGAGCCCAGTCACTATTGATGCATTTATGAGTTTTCAGCTTTTAAAACTGAATCCCCTCAAAGCCGAATTTCACACATGAACTTGCCGCATTAACCCATGATGTGCCTTTGATTTCCACCCAACTCTTGCAAGAATAATAATGAATAAAGAGACTTTCAAATAAAATTAAATGTAAATTACTTTTAAAAGCTTTTGGCATTGGTGGCCAGGAATGGTGATGTGTGTTGTCCTTACTTATCCCCATCTTTAAGGCATGCTGCCCTCCTTCCGGGAAGCAAAATGCTTCTGCAAGAGTTCCGCCTACTGAGCCAGTGGTGCCTCTTCCACTTTGAAGCTCCTCTTTTCTGAGGGAGGTCTTGTCACTGATTTGGTCAGGGAACTTGAGACTTAATATCAAAGTCAAGGTTCTATCTGGATGCTCCCCATTTAAAACATACTTAGAGGAAAATGATCTGTAAAAATGTTAACATGCGACAGTGGATCTTCTCTAAATAGAGTGTCAACAGGTCCAATAAGCATCTATGGAATGTGATATTTGGCATTTATACAGCCTGTGTAGTTAATGAAACCCTGTTAATACAAATTTTGGTACTGCTGTGAGTTGGTGTTTGTACAAAATTTTATGCAGAGTTTTGGTGACTATTTTTTTTTCTTTATTAAGGAAAAAAAGATGTTAAATGAATTTTTTGAGCTTTTTAATGTACATGATTTTCATTTTAGCCAGAGAAGCATAGGTTTAATTATAGCTACACTGAAGTCTTTGCTTGTGTCTGTTAAAATGCAAATAATATTGTTGGGAGAATGAATGTCATCATATACTCACAACAGCTTTCACTGCAAACTATAGCAACTGGTTTAGATCATGTTATTAAAACCTCAAAATGTATTGATTTCTCACAGTCTCAGAGGGGGAATGCATTTTTTCCTGTTCTAAGTAAAAATAAACCAATAAATGGCTGCATTAATGATGCTATTACTGGATAGCAGCAATATGATAGGTAATGTGCCGGGCTTCAATCATGCATTTACTTACTCATATGTTTTACTCTAGGGAGCTTCACAGAGCCATTAGGCTCAATTGGGTCATTTGTCTCAGAAATGAATGCACTAAAATCAGACTTGGTTCAAGTCACACATTCACTTCTGAGTGAATGTGAATTTGCTGTGTGTTATGAAAACCTAACTCAGAGGAAGATATTTAAAACTATTGCAAGCAGTGTAAATTGCTATACAGTCAATTTTGGACTGTCTTCATTATTAGGAAGAGTTTTATTTCATCTTTTATAGTAAGATAAGTGACATATGCCAGCACCACAAAAATCACAGCATAGGTAAGAGTCAGTAGTTTCTTCAATTAGTTACTTAGTCTGTCATAGCCACATATTTCACTCCTTCCAGCCCTCATTCCTACATTTCTTTGACTTTATTTAGTTTTCCTTATGATAAACTAGAGCATCATGTCTCCCTTGGGATTTTATAATGGGGCAGATAAATGATGAAATGTCTNAGAGAAACTGAAGTCCATTGTGAATATTATTTTTATGTATTTATTTAAATTCAATTTAGTTTCACTCAATTTACGTGAAAAGGTCTCAAATCACATATGGGAAAAATCTGTTTTCACTTCTAGGACACTCTAGTGAACTATAAAAATATGGAGTGTCCTTTTTGTCACTGGCAGTTTTGATCTTTAGCAGTCCATACTGTGATATAAGTAGTGAGAACTACATAAGGAGGCTGTAACTTCATTTTAACCTCTTTATTTTACTTCAATATACTTTCCAAATTACCTGGCAGTCTTGCATCAAGGATGTTCTCTTGATTTATTGCAAGTTTTTAGTAGGTGTGAAGGCTAAAACCCCATCTATACCTGCAGATCTACCAAGGGGTCTTGATTAGAAACACCAAAATCAGGAGAACAGACAGAAAGAACTACTAGCTGTGCAGGATATGTTCCTTCCTTCTTCAGTCTGTGACCAGGCAATTTATTGACTTAAAAGGATTTCTGTTTGACTCTTTCTAACGTGTTAGTGTTACTGGAGCTCTCTTACTGTACAAGAATTGGAATCCAAATCCCAGATAAGATCTCTGGATGCTAGATGGCACTTTGCCAATCTTATTACATCAAGAAAGAAAAAAAAAAATCCCCTTTAGGTTCCAAACTTGTCAGAAAAAGCAGTTCTGCCAGGCACAAGAGTCAGCTGGTGAGAAAAACATGAGGGTTGTACTCCCTGTTCAGAAGCCTTGAATATAATAGATGTGTGTTCTGGGTGGAGGCAAGAGAAAGGAGATGACCTTCTTCCCTCAGATGCAGAAAGAAAAGATATGGCGAGAAAAGAAGTTTGTCTTTTTCTGAAGCATTCCCTTACTGAGCATTCCCTCAGCTATTCGCAACCAAGAGATCTCCCTGGCTCAACTGCTGACCCTATAGCTCCAAACCCACAAAAGTTGCACTCTGGCTAATGAAAAGAACACAGAGGAAAAAAATGTTTGTTTTAAGTAGACCTGCATCTGAAACAACAGCTTAAGAATTGTGCGCTGGGCATTTGATTGCCTGTGCATTCAGCAGTTAAGGTACATTGTAACTTCTGCAGATTAAACAGAGATAAAATCATGTCATATCAGCCCTGGATATCCATTTGTTCTTACTGAGCTTCTTCCACCCATAAATAGAGGAATAATAGGAGTAAAAAATCACCTGGACCATTCACATGATACTTTCGTGTGGGTTTCTGAATGTCTGAGTTTATTAGTGGATCTAAGCCTTGTGAAGGGTGTCATCATCAAGTGGTTGAAGACTGAACCTGTTATTTATTTTTTTCTAGACTCTGATGGTTGGTGACAGATGAGTAGGAGCATGCGTAAGTTTCACATATACTCCAGCTCTTTCCCCTGTAAGAAGTACAGTCTGAGCTTACAGTTAACAATACAGAAGTGACCTCTATTTACTGACTTTTGTTTTCAGATATTCTTAGTCCTCAGTATACTGAATTTTGCATGCCGATAATCAGAATTCTTACAATTAAAATGTCTTAAAATAGAACTTACTGCATAGTCACTAAAAAAAAAAGCTTGAACATATATGCTCTTAATTAAGCCTTTCCAGATGAATAGATGTTTCAGAATGAAAGACAAACCCTATTTTAATTCTTACATCTCTAATTCACTTTTATGACACTTTTATGGGAAAAAGTCTGTTTTTAAGGAGCTGCAGGCGCTGATTAGAAAAAAAATTAGAAAAAAATATCATCTTTCACTTAATAAATCTAAGTCCCCGATTCTTCAAACTGGTCTGTGGACTTTAGTGTCCTGTTACAGTTTGTGGTAGCTATGCACAGATGTAGTGTAAACAATAAAGATTTCTGCAAGAGTACAGGACAATGTTATCATAATCAATATGGAAGAAGTTGCAAAAAACTCAATACCTTGAATTTCTGGTAAGGTTTTCCAGCTATTTTATAAATTATTATCATAGGCAATATGTGTTATCAATAACAGTATTGTTCATGTAGATCCTGCCATGAAGGCTTTGCAATATGAAGAAAAATTCGCAATATGTCTCCTAGAAAAATGAGAAGCAAACTAACAATCTCAAAAAAGTAATGTAATATGTAGGTGCTAGAGTGACAATACAAAAATGGCTGCACAGAAATGATTTACCAGTTAGTTAATTAGTAGGTTGATTTCATTATCATATTTGCAGAAGATCTTAAATATTCTACTTGCATGTCTCGTATCTCCTATGTGGAGTCCGAAAATAGTAATCAAAATAGTTTATGGTGAATGTTAAATGGCGACTCCAGGTCAAAACTTTGAATAGGAAACACAAATCTTCCTTCATGTTCTCTTTAGATGTTCATATATGATGATTGACTGAGGCATTTTTAGAAGTGTCCGTTTTCTGCTGCGTCAGCCAGAGGTTCAACAAATAGCTAAGTTAAAAAAAATCTTGACAAAAAGTGTCTTGCTAAGTCCTCATTAACATACTAACTCATGTTCTTATCCAATACAAAAACTTTCTTGACTTAAATTATTCTGTGCATAAATCTATTTTCATAGATACTTGTCCCCACTCAGTTTGTTTTGGTTTGTGTTATGGAGCTGTCTCAGCCTGTGATAACTGCATTGCTTTGGGATGGACCTAAATTGGAAGATGCAGTCCAGAACCGCACCTAACGTGCCACAACCACTAACTGGTATTCAGTCCATGGAATCAAGTTAGAGCCAGTCTAGAGGAAAAAAACCAAACTGAACATAATCCCCAAAACCAAACCAAAGCAAAATAAAATGAGTGTTCCTGACTATTTATTGATGTTCCCTTCAGATTTTATTTTTCTGGACGGTATTATTTGCTGATATAGAGAGAGTAATTGATGACTGAAAGCATTTATTAGATATGTCATCTCTGTGATCAGTTTATTTTCATGCCAAAACTAACACCAAAAGAGAGCCTTAGCTTGAACTGGAGTTTCTGGCTTGAGCTGGCATGGTCATGGTATTTGGCAGGTATTGCAAAGGAAGGGGAGTTGGAAGCCATGTGTGTAAAACTAGTATTAAGCTTTCCATTTCCTTCCCTTGAGGACTGTATCAGTCTGTATCAGACTGTATCAATTGCTGCCCTATAAAAGAAGAATTGCTCTTGGTGGAGGACATTGTATCAGTCAACAGAAATTTTCTGGCAGATAAAATTTTATAAATCAATCTTACACAAATTTTCTTTCATTGCAGGAAAAAAATCTGATGGAAAAAATTATTCTCTGAGACAACATAATTAACCAATGGTATGTACATGATTTATGCAATAATTGCACATTTTATTTTTACTTTAATGCATGAAGATGTAAAATATCATGTTTATGAAAGAATATTTTAAAACACTCTTGATATCAGCTCAGTATTCATTTGTTTAGGCCATGTTTTCCCTTAAGCATATCACTCACCATCAGAAACAAAATCATGGACACATTTCAAGATCAGATAATTTAAAACCCAACAAAAGAAAAATCAACAAAACAAACCCAACCCCCCAACTTGTTTTAAAAGTGTCTCTTCAGAAAAATAATTTTATAAATATAGCTTTTGAGCAACGATAAATTTCTCACAGAGAGATGATCCATATATGGGGGATGATAAAGCTGTATCCTATTTAAATGTATGGTGGTTTGTTTTTATTCTTTTAAGAATAAAAATAGAATAGAATAGTATCTTCATATCTTTGTAGGATTAATCATGCATACTTTCACAGACACTTCATTCTATGTTAAGAAGGCTTGATGCTACATTTTCCTTAGGATTATCTTCTAAGAATGCATGATCGTGCAGCTCAAGGACTGGAATAACTATGAACTACCTGATAATACCTTTCTGAGTCTTGTTTAGAAAGTTATACTTTAGTATAAGTTCACAGAACATTAAATCTTAAACAAAGAATAAAAAAAATTACAAATAAGGTGTTATTTCCTGGAATTACAGCTGGAAACAAATTCTCACCAGCTGTGGTGAAGTATTGTTGCCTTCCCTTTGGAGACAAAATTATGGCAGGAATTTTCTTTTATAGCAATTAGTGATGATGTGTGGAGTGAACTGCTAAGTACTCATGACTAATTTGGATAGACAGGGCTGTCCCATGCTAATCACAATGAATATTGGCCTGTCCCTAAAGAGCAAGGAATGATACCAAAGAGAACAGTCAGCTATTACCAGGGCAAACTCTTGGCTGTGAGCTTCTGCAGATGATAATATGAAAAGACAGAGATGAAATTAAAAGCAGAATTAACAACCCAGGAGGCAGAAGAATGCACAATTTTTTCTTTGTAGCTACTTTTGTATTGTACTGCATTGAGATGATATTTTTCAGTTTTATTATATGCATTTTTTGAATGCAGGAAATGGTATGGAATTATTTTTGTGTAGTGGCAACTGTATGAAATATCTGGCTTCCACAACACAGAGAACAACCATTACAGTGAGTATGGGGGGGGTTTAACATTGTATAGTCATTGTCTGTAGTATGTAAAAATATTTTCTTTTTCCTAAGGTGTGACCATTGGTTATGTCCTCCAAAGGAAGTGTTTCAATGCATAGACTTCTTTTTGGGAATTTAGTAGAACCTCTTTTGCTCATACCAGAAAATTCCCCTTGTAAAGGATGTTGGGTGCCACTGATGTGAGGTTTCTCTGTCACACAAATTCCTCTGATACTGTGGAAGCTGTTGAGAACTTGTTCTTTTCATATTGATGTTATTGTGCTGCGGAGAGCATTAGAGAAAACTCCCTGACCTCTGCACAGATCCTCAGGGATCCATTTTGGTTTGGGAATTAATTGCCTGTTTTATTCTGAGGAGATGTATTTGCAGGTAGTTTCTTGCAGTATATCTGCCCTGCAGTCCTACTGTGACTATTGCTCGTGCAGAAATGCTTATCTCGCCTTAAAAAAAGCAACTTGGTGGTTTTTGCCAGTGCAGAAAGGGAACAGCACGTGTAGTTGGGTATTGCATCTGGTGCTGAGTTCTGTACTATCACAGACACTCTGCCAGCAGAATCTGAGATCGAGTGTGAAGGAGCAAAATTCAGAGTGGGAACAGTTCCAGGCATGGAGGAAGATATACAGCAATTGACAGGACTTTATTATACGGACTTTACTGTTGTGGTTTCAGATGTGAATTGCACTGTATCCACAGTACACAGTGCACAGCCTGGGCATGCCCAGGCTTACCACGAGTTTTGTCTGCTCCCTGCTTCCCTGCTCCCCTCTCTAATAGGTGAAGAAGCTGCAGAGAGGAGACAGTTACCATTCGCCCTTTCCTTCCCCAGTTCCTCCCACATTCCTCCCCCTTTGCCTGTGTCCCTACCCCGATTTGCTCCCTCATTTGTCTGTCTAATGCTCCACCCCATGTTCTAGCTCTTTCCCCGCCTCAACTCATAAAACCCCAGGCACACCTCAATAAAGTATTCCATTTGCACCTCTACCTTGACTCCAGACCCGTCTGTGCTGTGTCACGGCCCCATCCCCCCTCGGACCATGGCAATCAGGAGTATCCCTTCAGGTACTGCAAGGCCACAATTAGGTCATCCTGAAGCCTTCTCTTCTCCAGGCTGAACAATCCCAATTCTCTCAGCCTTTCCTCATAGGAGAGGTTCTTCATTCCTCTAATCAACTTGGTGGCCTTCTGTTGGAGGTGAGGAAATGAAGATGGAAAGTAGAGCTTCCCGAAGAAGAGAATGTCTTGTGGACTATTGAAGAATATATATTTTGGATTTTATGTTGTGTTTCATATTTTGTTGTATAATGTCCCATATACTGTACCCTAGTGCTGGAAAATTCCACTTTCCCTCCTGGCCCTAAACCCTGGCCTCCCATTGGTTAATTTCTACTGCATTGCAGTGTTTTCCATATTTAGTTAAGTTTTCCTGTTAATTTGCATGCTCTGCCCTTGCTCCTCCCTAATTCCACTGACCTTCCAGCATGTTCTCGCCTTGCCATATATAAGGCAGGAGCCATTTTGAAAGTCAGTCAGTCTAATAAAGTTCCTTGACCATTTTGCATCTGAACCCTCAGAGTGTGCAGTCCCTCATTTCCTGAGTGAACCATGACAGCCTTCCTCTGGACTTGCTCCAACAGGTCCTTCCTGTCCTGGGGACCTCAGGAGTGGATGCAGCACTGCAGGTGGGGTCTCACTAGAATGGAGCAGAGGGGCAGAATCATCTCCCTTAACCTGATGCCCATTCTGCTTTGGATACAGCTCAGGAGATGGTTGGTTTCTGGGCTGTGAGTGAACATGACTGAGTCATGTCCAGCCTCTCATCCAAGAGCACCTCTAAGTCCATCTTGGAAGGGCTGCCCTCAATCTATTAATGTTGAATGTTTGCCTTGATAAGTAAAATCTCTCCTAAACTTCAGTCCACAAAATTCAAAAGCAGAGAGTAGTTATTATTAGTCCCTTAGAAACACCTGCCATTTTAGGGTCAGGTAGAGGTGGCTGGAAGTCAGTTTAAAGAAGACAGAAGTTCTCTATCAACCAGCACCTCAGGAAGTCTTCCATCATCCCCATATCGCCATTGGCCAATCAGTGCTCAAATCAGTCCAGGAGTTTAATTACCTAGGTAGCATCATCTCCTCGGATGGTAAGATTGATAGAGAGATAGACAACAGGTTAGCAAAGGCATATAGAGCCTTCGGAAAGCTTCATAAAAGAGTCTGGCAAAATTAACGCCTGAAGAATAGTACAAAGATCAGTGTTTACAGAGCCATTGTGCTCTCTACTCTCTTATATGGATCTGAATTGTGGGTCATCTACCGCCACCACCCGCGACTCCTAGAACGCTTCCATCAACCCTGCCTTCGTACAATCCTAAACATCCACTGGTCAGATTATGTGACCAATACATCTGTTCTAGAACAAGCAGCAGTCACAAGTATTGAGGCCATGTTGCTGAGAATACAGCTGCGCTGGGCAGGGCACATCTCAAGGATGAAGGACCACCGCCTCCCTAAGATCATGCTTTATGGTGAACTTGCCACCGGCTGCCACATGAGAGGAGCCCTGAAGAAAAGATACAAGGACTCCCTGAAACAACATCTCAGTCTTGACCATATTGATCACCATAACTGGTCTACTCTGGCCTCCAATCAGGAGGCCTGGAGACACACCATCTATAATGCTGCTGATGCCTTTGAGAAAGCACGCAGGATCACCCTTGAGGAGAAAAGACAATGCAGAAAGAATCGTGTCTTGCAGAATATACCACCTAAGGAGTCTTTCTGCTGTGCCTTTTGCAACCGGACGTGCCTGTCTCGTATTGGCCTTTTTAGCCACCAGCGTGCTTTTAACAGTCGTGGGTACAGCCCTTCCCAAATCTTCGTTTGCGAAGCCTAGCCATGATGAAAAAAAGGGGGGGCAGAAGTCTGTAGAAGGTTGGTAGTGTGGGGGTAAAGAAGGGCAAAATACAGACCTGAAAAGAGAGAAAGTATTAAAACATTGTACTCTGTTGCTTCCAAATCTCACTTTCTTTCATTTAAATACCTTTGATAACTTATTTTTTGCAGAAGCCTATTTCCAGGTTTGCCCCTGGGTAATGTGGTATTTTCCGTTTGCCTTTGTATATGTTTAGCTCCCCCAAAAGCTCAGGAAAGCAGTAACATTTTCAAATTATTCTCTTTCAAACTGTAGTTGAAATTTCACCTCTTCCCTACAATTTTTCTGTAAAATAGTGACTAACCTTCAGAAACCTCAGTCCTTTGTATATTGTGTAATTTTATCCGTTTTAAATCCTCAAGCACTTCCCATTATAAAAATATAGAGGTCATTATTTTTTGACAATGTAGCATTTCCTTTTGTAAATACTGAGTACTACTGCTGTGATGAAGTCCTGTAAGTTCCTAAAATAGCTCAAATTTGGCTCTGTTATTAGAATATAAGAAAACATTGTGGACAGAAGACTTGTGGCATTTTCAAGTGTTTGTGATGAATGAGTTAAGTCAACAGCTTTAATGCTCTTGGACTGCACATCACTAACACCGTCATCCTTTATATACCTTCAACAAAAAGCTGTTTCTGCTAGGAGATGGTTTCCTTGCTTCTACAAGTGTCTAAAGCTGTTTGGCCTCTTGTGGGACTTTTCATGTTAGCTTACCTGTATTAGGCCAGTTAACCTTTCTCCAGACTTAGTTTTTCTATGCTTCAGCTTTTTTTTTTTTCCCCCTAGGAAAGGCAAAAAAAAAAAAAAAAGTTCTCAAACTCCAGGCCTCTACTGATGTTGGAAAGACTTGTTTTGCTAAAGTGGTGATATTGAGGTGGTAACAACAAGAGTGAGAAGAGATAAGGATATGAGCTGCTGCTACTCCAAAACTGTGCTCCTTTTATCCTGAAAATCTTAAAATAAGTAAAGATTAAAATGAAGTCTGTGGGCTGCACGTGGGTATTTAGATGTGCAGGGGCTCAGGATCTGGCCCACAGATCCAGAACACTGTCACTGTCTTTTCTTACTCAAGAAAAATTTTCTTTCTGCAGAGCTGTAAGTTCATGTGACTGACTTGTGAATGCTAAAATAATAATGTGAGCAGACAACCTATTTTTGGCCATATTTTTTGAGAACAGTTGTTTTCTTAAATGAAGTTTATTAAAAGTGAGTGGTTTGCCAGGAGTTGTTGTCTTCTGGCAAACATGAGGCATATGTGTGGAAAGCCATCAGGGCATCTGTAACCCCTTTGACTCTCACCAGTTACTAAACCAGAGTAGCTTCTTCAGGCTATCTGATCCTTTAATTTTGATTTAAGCCTGTAATGTCACTGACATATGTCTACATATCATGGTATTTAAAAGAAAATGTTTTCAGAAGAAAAGATGTTTTTCTGTGATTAAGAGACTGTGTTCATTCATCTCTAGGCTTGTGGCCTTAACTCACACTGGAACCTTAATGATACTCTTGGTTTGGTCCTCAGATTTAAATCTGCTGAAGCTAGAAATTCCTACTATAAGCAGTCCCAAAGCTTTTAATTTTTTTCATTTTATTTATTCAGAAAGTGATGAAAAGTATTTACATCACAAACCAAACTTCAATAAGTGTGTACTGGGGGCCAAAAAACAAGCTGTACCAGAAAGTGGAATGAAAAAGATTTCTATGTATTGCTTCTGGGTTTTTGGTCTCCCTCATGAAAAACTAGAAGCTACTGTTACTGCTAGATGGAGGTGTGTCTGCGTCCGTTTTGCCTGCTAGATGAGAGGCTGCTGCAGGATAGCTTATCTTTATCAGGCTGCCAATTGCAGGAATTGTGTAGGGATGCAGCAAACCCCTTCATCCTTATGGATGAAGAAGGTCCTGAGAGGGAGGAAGCTGTGCACTACCATTCTAGTGCAGATAAAGGAGATAAGAATCTGCATTTGGGTAGGGGTGTAAGGAGAGTCAGTCAAACTTGGTGCGTTTTGTTCTCTGCACTTGCCTTTCAAACCTGAAAACTGTTTAGGCATCTGTGGGAAAGAAGGTGGTCCCTGTGAACGATGTAACTGGGGCAAGCAATTACAGACCGGGGAATGACTGCCAACATGCAGGCAGCTTGAGCTGCTGGAAAGTGGCTCCTCCTCAGTGGCTTAGTGCCCTTTCTGCTCTGCTTTCCTTCCCCCCATGCTGGGTCTCCTTATCAGGCTGTATGAACATGTAACAGTTTGGCCTGGCTCTCTTGCCAAGTCCAAGCTGTCTCCTCTCCCCTCCCAGTCTCTCAAGTGAGGGAAAAAAACGAACCACAGAAAAACCAAAAGAAGTCCGAACAAAATGGAATTATATAAAAAATATATATATTTACGTATATTTACAATTACATATGTAATTTGAATATATTGTACACATGATAGGGAGCTCCCAAGGGGGAAAAAGGGATAAAAAACCTAAAAAACCCCAAATATCCTCCAAATATACACTGTTAACAGAGAGCTAGCGAACAAATTAAAAAAACAAATTAAATACTTCCCTGAATGAGACAGCAGAACTGTGCGGAGCACCAACCAACTCCCCACGCCTCCCAGAGGGACCAGAGATAACGGCAGGTCTATGCAGACAGGCCTTGGCCCATATGAGCAAAGACCGTCTGCAGAGAGACCTGTCATCTTCAGCCGCCAGAAGAGAGAAGAGAGCGAGCTCTCTTATCTATACCTTACTTATATGTTGTGTTACGTTAAAGGATGATGTGGAATACTTCCTTAGATTTCTGACCCCTGTTGCTAAGGAAGGCCTAAAAAATCCAAAAGACAAGCCACTACAGAACATCAAGGTGGGAGAGCTCAGAACGCATCTATGTTTCTGTCATTGAAAATTTGGTACAAGGCAATTGAAACAGAATAGAAGAAATGCAAGAGCTGACTTAGTCTTTCCGAAGACTGCCACGACAGATGGTAGGCCAGCATACCTACTTATTCTGGACTAAGCTTTCACTGTCCTAATAAAATCTAAATAAATTAAGAAAAAAAATACCCTGATTTATATGATTTGATGGCAGAGATGAATTTAGAGCTGTTTTAAGACAATAGCTATCACTTCATCTCGAATGCAGCATACAGAAGCGCTGCACCCAGCCAACTTTTTTCAAGCAAGCACCCAAAAACACCAATGCATGATTCCAGTTTTTCACTAGGCAGCTGGCTCCAATCAGAGTGGCAATTTGTTACCTATTAGTAAAGTCATCTTGCTGCTGGCTATTCTATAAACAGAGCTTGTTTGACTTTTCTTTAGAAATAACAGTTATTGCTGGCCTCTTTTATTGATAATGCAACGTATGGTGGGAATAGCTGAGTAGTGTTTGAAGAACAGCTCTTTGGGACGTTTTTGATCCCTTGTCCTTAGTCTGGCTATAAGGAAAAAACTGATGTCAGTTGGAAATTTGGGATAGGAAATGAACCATTTTAGGCCAGGTCTGAATTTGTGGTGCTATCAAGATACAAGCGATGAAGAAATTCCTGCTTTGATCTTTTCAAAACAGTTAAATATGAAATCTTTACTTGGGAGGAATGAACTAATGGGCCACCTGAGAACTGAAAAGTGTCTTATGAGAGAGTGTAATCTCTCCTTATTACTTAGCATTTCCTGGAGTTGACTTGGTATTTAAGAGGGTATTTTTCTGAGCAAGGCCTGAATAGAAACTGATTGAATTGACATTTTTCCTTATTGTGATAATTTTTTCTTTTTCCCCTGGATGCTGCATCTGAGATTTTGAAGGACTATCTCAACTTCCTTTAGTCCAGCTCTTAGGAAAACCTTAAGTGATTAATGTAGGCATGGTTAACATAAATGTGTATGAGTGAGGAAACAGCTCTTCATGGGTAGGTGCATGAAGAATTTCAAAGCCAAAAAGGAGTGATCAAAACAATTGATAGAAAGTGATCTTTGCATTCCTAGATTACTGCGGCATTGAAAGCACCTTTTTCCTAAGGGAGCAGACAACACAATTATATACACAGGCTGCTTTCCAAACCACCTAACTGTTTTGGGGAACAGATCCTCTTTCTGAGTCTGTGAAAGAAGCAAGACCAGAGACTGATGAAAAATGTGAAGTAAGTTTGTAGTAAGGGCTTGTTCTTGGACATCATTTACAGATTTCCTTCCTCAGACCAGTTTTATGAGCAAATTCTAGGCAGTGCCACCTCTTGCCAGAATTGAGATCTTATCTGTGCTGCTACAGAGAGAGAAGAGTGTGACTGTCATGGCACCTTAATTTCTACCTTAATCCCTTTGTGAGATCATGCTGCATCTCTGTATGCTGAGTCAAACTGTGAGCCACAGGGAGTCAGAATCTGTAGAGAGCAAGACCAGACAAAAAGTCCTTGTCCCACTTTTGATTTGATGAGGACTGTGCAAAGCACATAGTAGAACAGCTATTGGATCCTACTAAGGCTGCACTTTCTCATGCAATCATTGAAGTGGAATGTGACAAAGCCAGCAGAGCCTTGTTCTAAAACATCCACCACAAAAGCCAAACATCAACCAGTCTGGTGTCACAAGTGTTGATGATAGCAAAAAAGCCCAAAGTGAAATGAGACTTTCTGTCAGAGTATGTGCTCCAGTTCATTAATTGGATTGCAAAATCTTTTCCCCTTTTCATTAAAATGCAGGGAAAATTAAAGTTAAATTTGTGTACAAAATATGCTTCTCTAAACGTGTTTACTTCCGGGGCATAAATTTTTTGCTTGTCTGTTTTCTGCAACGACAAAAAGAGATGCTACTTTGAGAGAAGTGTGAGAACCTACTGACTGCGGTTTATTCCTCAGTGCTTGGAACTGCTTTTTAAGTATTCCTTTATATCCTTCTAGTCCTTTGAGTCATGATCTAAGTTTTGGTTTCTATGAATTTGTCTAATTCCTTTCCAAACTGTCTGATAGTGTCTTCTTCCACAACCTCCAATGACAATGAATGCCAGAACCTTAATATCCACTGTGCGAAGAAATGCTTTCTTCTATCTTTTTAAAACGAATTCCCTTTTAGTTTCACCAAGTTCCTCCTAGTTGTGCTGTTGTAAAGAGTTGGAGGAATGTAGTTCTGTGTACTTTTCATATGATTTTGTAAATCTTTACCTCTCCTTTGGGACCTTTTTCCAGCTTTCACCCTCTTCTCTTAAGGAAGCTGCTCCAGCTTCTTTGAACATTATAATTACCTTCTCTGTACTTTTTCCAGCTCTGCTACATGATTCTAAACTGACTTTGAGCAGCATTGAAATTTCTGTAAATGTTGTGGGCAGATATGGGTCCCTTTGCCTCATTCTTTACACCATTTCTAATAATGTTCAATGTCTCTCTTGGTTTTGGCCCCTTATACACATGGGGGTGGTTTATCTGGAAAGAATAATTTGGCAAGGATGACTTCTAGATCTCCCTCTTGAGTTTTGACTCTCATTTTTGAGGAGCATCGTGTAAGTACGGCTTGGACTATTTTCCCTGAACACATTCCCCTATGATGAACTAGTTTCCTAATTTTTTGCCCACTTGCTTGTGCTTGCCTGCTCCAGTATAGCTGTCACATCCTTGTTGTTCCTCTACATCCCTTTTTGGCTTCTTCCTTTGATGTATTTTCAAACCTTTTACTCTGTTTGAAATCTTTTTACAAAGCACTCCTCCAAATACCTTTTTAATTCTCTTAATTTCCATTTTAGGTTGGTCCTCCCCTGTTGTATAAGCTTTTATATTCTCCTTAATTCAGAAAGTTTTAAATTCCTTAAATGCTAACATTTTCTGTAAGATCTGACCTGTAACATTCTTTTCTGCTGAAGCCTGCTTGAGTTTTATTCCATATACAACTTTTATTATTTTTTTTTATTTCACCTACAAGAATCTTTTTTAAGCATGCTCTGCTGTTGTGTAATAGAGATTGATTTCTCATGTCACTTGGGTATTTTTAGTTAATATGCATTCCTCTTGACCAGTTTAGTTATTTTTGAAGTAATCTACAGATACTTGTTTTCTGCTGCTCAGTTTGAATTGACATCATGATCTTTATGTATTTGAGTCCCATTAATTACACTATCATTTCCCAAAAACTAAGCTAGAAATCCTGTCCAATCACTTCCAAGATCTTACTGGGTTGAATATTCAACAAGTCAATTAGTCTTGTTCCTTTGTGGATTAAAATCAGCAATTCTGCTTCTCACTTTCACATTTATTAATTAGTAACATATGTATTTTGTTATTTGTGCATGGGATGGCTGTAGGTTCATTTAGTCATTGCAGAAAAAAGTAAGTATTTTGGAATAGGTTCTTTTCTGTTCAAAGGTCATATTTTTATTTGACAAGTAATAAGGTTTATGCCTGCTCTGTCTCTGTATCACTGAGTCAATGTATTTCAATTATTGCCAAAGCTGTCTTCTTTCTTGTACGGAATCTGCACCAACTGAAATTACTGAGAATTTTGCCCCCAGGGGGATGAATTTTAGACTGTCGCCTTCCTATAACTGCAGAATAATGCAGTCACCTTTTCCAGTTCAAATGTTCCATACGACAAATGTTCCTCTCTGTGTATGCTTATCCCATTTAGGGACTTTGTCCTTGCTCTCTGGTAATAATTTCAAGTGTGTGTTGTCTGTTCATTGTACATATATGTTATTATGGTTGAGTGTGTATTTCTAAAGCTATGAATTTCTACCACAGAATAAATGCCCGCTTCCATTTTATCTAAACTTCATAATTTTCCCATTCACATAGTTTCTATTACCTTATGCTCTCTGCTGTTTTCCCAAATGCTAACTAAAATACCCATTATTCCTGAATTGGGATGAGATTGTTTATTGGAAAATGTAGCAGAAAATTGTCATTGCTCTTAGGACATATTCCTTGTTTATAGTAGCTTCTTCTGTCATCACAGAGCTCTTATTTTGCCATGACCCAGTAACTTATGTTTTTCTACTGAGCCTTCTAAATACACAGGCAGAAAATGCAACATTTGAATACCAGTGCATAAAATTACAAGGTTTAGCAAAGCATCCACTGGAGAGGCATTGAGTTATATATTTACCTTAGCTCTACCTCCATTATTTCTGCACTTCCCTGCAACAGTAATAAAATGTGTTCACTGGGATTTTTGCATGCAATAAGAATTTTAATTTACTCTGGAGAAAGAGCTAGTTCACAACTCAGTAGAACTGACTGGGCTTATAAATTATTTAGTTCAGCTCCTTTTGATAAAATCTGGACATGACATCATTTATTATGTTTCTCTGCCCTCTCAGCCCCATACATTGACTCAGAGCTAAACAATTGAAGTGGCAAATGAATTTGTTTACAAAGCAAATCTGAGACAGATTGGAAATAATGCAAAAGGCATAACCAAATAGTGTACGGTAGTTTGAAATGAAATAGATTGAACTGATCTATACTCAGGAAGCTGTACAGTTACTGAGTCACAACTGTCTTGTGGTTCTAGGTGGCCATAAAGGATCTGATGCTGCTGTCCCCAGGCAGTGGGTAATACAGAGAAGAATTTTCTGTGTTAAGTTTTTGGGGAGAATAAAAAAGATTCCATCTCTGAGATAAATAGTTTATGTGTGTATGTATAAATTAGGAATTTTGTTTAGTTGGAGAAAAATGGAGGAGAAATAGGTACAAGTAAATATATTATTATAAAATATCAAACGAAGAATATAATTTTTCCTTGCAAAGCCTTTGTGCAAAATGTGAGGAAAGCAGTCTTACGCAAATTAAACTTTCAATAAAGTAATTCATTAGTTAGTGTTTGTCCGTCTTTGAGGCTAAGCATCAGAAACACACAGTAAAAGCTCAGCACGTGGCCTGGAGAGTGTTATAGAGTTTCCATGCAACACAGTCTTGGAAGCCTTGAGGTAAAGTTTACTCATGTAAACTCTTTTCTTGCTTCTCTTTGCAACCAAGTTTTCCCCCACCTCACACCTCCAACAGGGGTCTGTCCTCTGAGGGATTGGAGACCAAATCTCAGTGATCTGAATTCAGTTTAATATTTTCATACAATTACAAGGTATTTCGATTTTTTTCCTTCTTGTTATGTACTTGTTCTCATGATATAGAATAAATGTGTAAAGGCAAGGGATGGTAACTCATCAGTGCTTTTTGTGCAGAAGAACTGTTTTCATGAGCACAAGCTTCTAATACCTTCATGTTGATCACATACCAAATCTAGTTTTAGCACAAGACACAGTGTACAGCAGTGGGAAAGAAAGTCCATTTAATCACAAAGCAGCTATTTAATGTGTACATCACATTTTTGAAAGCTCGAGGCAGTGGTTGGAGGCCGTGTTTGCTTGTTGGCTTTTCAGAAACAGTTGTTGCAATTCTTAGGGATGCAGCTTATTGAACATTGTAGCTTTTGAAATAGTAAACACAAATATGTAAGTAATTTTTCATTTGGAGTTGGGCAGTGCAGAAAATCAAACTAATACATAGTTGTGTATGTTTTGTACCTGAAAAGGGACTCAATATCAAGGTAGTAGTGGGGAAGACTTAAACTATTTGCTCCTGTATCACCATTGCCTCTTGGCTCACCGCTTAAAAGAATTTTAGAAAACAATGAATTGTAAGATGCAATGGATTCTATAATATTAAAAATTCAGTACAGCCTAAGGGACTCTACAGCCTCTGATTGCTATCATTTTATGTGAAAGTGTGAGTCAATTTAAAAAAATTGTCTCCCTTTGTAGTAGAATAACTTATATTTTGCTAGTATTTCTGGATCTCCTATGCAAATTATGGTAGTGGAGCATATGCTAGAAATGTCTTTTAAAAATTTTCTTCAAAGAAAAGCGGGATCAAAGTGTCAAGAGTGTAGATCAAAACCTTCAAATGCTCACATATACAAATAGATATCTATTTATGTATGTATTTTAATCAAGAGTTCAAAGGAAAATTATAAACACTATCTTCCTGATTTCACTACTGGCAAAGCAAGCATTTAAAATCAGTGTCCAAGTGTCATTATGATGAGGACAGTTGAGTGTAAGAACTAAAAGATGCTTTAACTTAGAATAATAACCTCCTTCTCCCTAAAATGCTGAAAATATTAAAATAACTCCCATTGTAAAATCTCTTACCGTACATACAGAATTATTGCCAAATCTGTTGATTGGAAGAATAGCTATTGCAGATGAAATAAGTTTTCTCTGCTGATACTTTTCTTCTCTGTATAAAGTGTAATGTTGAAGACAAAACAGATTGCACAGAAGGGGCTCAATTTCCATGGTTACAGTAGTTTTCCGGAGTAGGCATATTTTGGGTTTTTTAAAACCAGGACTTTTAAAATATTCTTCTATTAGGAAGTGAGATGTCTGAGAAGTTGTAAATATCAAATTCTAATTGTTGTTTGCTTCTTTACTTGATTATGTTCAAGTATTTATAAACTTCACCTTTTTCTTTGGTGAACACCTCAATCTAACATACCAGGAAGCTTTCACTCTTTCAGTATATTAATGGTACATGCCTCTGGTTTACTTTCTATACTTACAAAACAACTCATGTTTTTCTAGCTGTCCGTATTTCCCCCTAAGTTTATGCACCAAATTAATCACAGACAGCTTTCAGCAAATTCACAAAAGTTCTGCTTTCGGTTGTAAAAATTACCCATTTTCTTTGAAGTTCTTGTTCTGACTTGTAGGATACAATTAAAAACTATGTTTATTCAGATAAACAGTCTTAAATTAGAAAACTGGCATCCTGGTCAATTTTTGCTTTCCAATTTTTATGAAATATTATTATTGGAACAAAATCCCTAAATATTATTGACAGTTTCATTTAAAAAAATGGTTAATAATAGCATGCATTTGTATTACTTATTCTTCTACTAATAATTTTCAAGGTATTAATTCTAGCTATTTTTATTGCTGTCCTAACCTGACATTTGTTCATACTCATTTCATTAGTTATCATGTTTAATATACCAGCATATCAAATCCAGTCTTTCAGCATAATTGCAATGGGAATAGTTTTCATTATGTTCTTCCTTTACAGTGAAGAAATATTTACTGTTTATTTTTGCATAAAATGACCAGTGAGTTAGGGAATGTTGACCAGGGAGTTTGGGAATGTTGACGAGCTAGAAACTCTGATATGATGTTGTTCTACAGAGGTATACAAACCTTGCTTCAGTAAAGTCTCTATCAATGTATACAAAAGTCCCTTAAAACATTCTTAGTAGGTGGTGTGATCCTTAAATAAGCCACTAAATGTTGATGTGCGGCTGTTGGTGTGGAAATAATTTAAAGCAAGGCTTAAGGAAATCAGTTTCGCCAGGTTTGGCTTCACAATCTGGGAACTGGAGCAATGGAAAAATATCAGTACTGGTCACAGGCTGCTGAAGATCATGCTGAGCAGAGGCAGAATGAGAGCAGAGCATTCATCACCTCTTCTTCCTCTGTGACTTGAGCATCCTCACAACTGAATATGCTGTTACGTTATATGGTTAAGACTTGTATGGCGAAGGGTGTATTTGTCATGTTTTTAGATAGTAATGATTCAGTAGAGTAAAACTTTCCATGCCAGTAATGGAAAGAGGTGTGACCTAGCTCCAAAATTTGTAATTAGGTAATATGAGATAAAAGAAGTGAATTACAGGCTGGGTGTGAGCCAGGCAAGTTTTTCTCTTTAAGAGAAACATGAGCATCTTATATAGCAGAAAAACTCTTAACTCTTCATTTCTACCCTTGGTCACAGTTCACCAGGTGGTTTTGGCTCATGGAGGAATCTAATACTAAAACTATTGTAAATTAAAGAGTGGAAGCATGTCTTTGGAAGGGAGAGACTGAAGGGTGTAGGAACAGTACTTCTTCCCAGTAGTCCCTCAGTTGGCTTATGCCTTTCGTAAAAATGCAGTTTGAATGTTTGGTCAGGAATTAGGATGATGTCGAATGTTAAAGAAGAAGAGCAGATTGCTGCTGCCAAAGTATCCAACAATCTAAGCAAGTGCATAAGGCACCAGATAGGTACAGACAAGGAAGCACAAGATTACTGAGACCATGCTGCCTGCTCTCAGCATATCAGCAGTCTCCCAGCTGTCAACAGTTAAGTTTTAAGGAGAAGAATAAAGCAACTTCGTTCATTTTCAGAAAGCAACTCTTTTCACATTGGTGGAGTGCAAGGAATAAATGACAGAAGTAACAAATTCATTTTAGCTGTATAACTATTAGAAATTAATTGTTTTCTAAGTAATGAGTTTGGAAACAGTCCTTCTCTGTACTGCAGGGTAGACACATATATTTTTGGGTCACTTGGACATAAAATTATGCATAGATACACTCCAGTCTGAATCTCGAAATCATAAAGTAAACAAATAAAAGAATCAAACACATCCCACCTGCCCCACCCTCCCCAAAAAGAAACACAACCAAAAAGAGTTTATCCCAATGCTAATCCTGAACCTATCCTTTTCAAGTAGCTCACTATATCTAGTACTATCTATTCATTCAAATTTGTGAAAGTCTCTTAGTAACTGCACATTCGAAGGGAACTTAAGATATTTCTAGCATTTCGGATCTGATACTCAGCTAGAATAAAAAAGTCTATTGCCACCGGAGGTCACTGTTCATATCTAGAGTAGTTGTTTTTGGAGGGAAGAGTATAGGTTGTTAGGAAGAAAATAAAGAGCTGTTGCTCTGTTTAGTGTTACTGTCTACCTGACAGCAGGCCAAAAAATCTCCCCGAGTTTCCAAACTCTAAAGAAAGAGCAAAAGTCTAAACTAGAGATTTAATCTTGCAGAACTATTGTTTTATATTTTGTTCTGTGGTTTTTTATGACTTTTTTGTATTTATCATCATCATTTCAATCTTTCTAACAATGCTTTCTCAGGATGGACAGTGCCATTTACTGATCATTCTTGAATGACCTAAATAGCACTCCACTGACGCAGTTTGCCACTTCTTATAATTCATCTCCAAGTCAATAAAAGTAATGCACTCAGGAAAAAATGTTTGCAGAGATGGTAATGTTGCTGAAAGTCTGACAACTGCCTTTTATAAAAACATGATCATTTTCATCTGTTTAGCCTGTGAACAAGTGGCACTCAGTCTGGTGCAGTTCAGTATTCAGATCAGTCTCACATTGCCTGTTGATCTCACTGCAAATGGCAATAAGATGTGCTCTGATGACTTTTACCCTCTACTGCATAAGTTAAGTGTTCACTAAAGGAAAGTATAATTTGCTGGACCCTTTCAGATCAGGTTGACTGCTCTTCACCTCCTGTCAGAACAGTGTGAAGGAAATATGTCAGTGGAACAGGCAACTTTTTTGAACTTTGGTTTAGTTCTGATGGGCAGAGGCTGTGCTGTGTGGGTATCTTACTCCTAGATAATAGTCCCTATCTGTAGAGCAACATTAGTCAGTGACTCATGGATGTTTCCTTGATGTGTTTCAACTCTTTTAATACATGATTTTTTTTGACACATTCTTATAACATCAAGTTTTCCGGGTTCAGACAAGATTTCCTGTCAGCCGAGAAATTCAATAATGCATCAGTAAGTTGGGTTTCTCTTTAAAATGCCACTGTCTGAAAGAAAACTAATTAAAAGAAATGGTGTCCCTTCACAGCCAGACATACAATACCAGCAAGATAGCTTGATGTAGGGGAAAAAACATCTGAAAATTCCAATATCTATGTAAAGAACCCTACTTTGCCTGAGCATTATTGCTGTATGCTTCTTTTCTTTACCTGTATGTTAGTAGCCAGAAGTGGAGGGCTGGCTTTAAAGTAGATCTTGTCATCTAATGGTCATTGCTTCTGCATTTTTCCATCTGCATGTGCGTTTGGATATCTAAAATATTTGGTGGTATTCTCCTGTCATATGAATTTTTTTTCTATATTTTAACAGCCACTTAGTGTGCATGTCCTAGGATATTCCGTTGTTTCTTTTGCAGTTGCTATACTATCATTTGCTCAGACAAGACACATGGAAGGTTGTGCTTGTTTATGATTGCACTAAAACCAGAAAGCTGTCAGACTCTATTTCACACAGGTTCATTGAAACATTGAGTTCAGCATGGTTTGTGTTTCAATAGCTTCCAAAAGATGGCCTACAGACTGCTGTTTTCTCCCAACCCATTTTTTTATTTTCTGGTACTACTTTGGCATTTAAAATTGCCTTGCTGTGACAAGTTTCTTTTCCAGTGTGTCAGTAGTGTCTAGTTGAGTTATTTTTCTCTCTGCTCTCACCTTCTAATAGAAAAGTTTAATACAGTATTTAAAGCGTGAGTACTAAATACCTGTATTAAGGAATTTACTTTTTAAAAATGTTTTTTCCTTGTAAGGAAGGAAGTCTTGGCATGCAGTGCTCTGACCTGTTTATGCTTTTATGTGTAAATAAAAACATAAGAGAAATTTAACTAAATAAGCTTAATTTGTTTTTGATAGGATGCTTGGCAACCAGAACTTTGGGTTGTACCTGTTTATTCCTGTTCCTTTTGTAGCGAGCACTCTAAAGAATGTTACGAGGCTTTTAGGCTGAGAGCTGTGTTTTGTGAAGAGATAAACTGGAATAAACTGGAATAACTAACACTCTAAACATATGAATCAAACACCTTAGGTGTAAATGCTCATATAGAAGAATACCAGGATGATATTGAAGGGCAGTGGCTGAGTGTATCAGGCCTCTTGGGCTTGGCCAGAGGATCTTTTCCCACCCTAGCACTGAGGTGCACTGAAAGGAGGTGGTAAAGCTCTGGTACAGGTTACCCAAGTGTTGGCAGCATACAACCTCGTTTGCGTTTGACACAGAATTTTTCTCTTTCATCTCATCAGAAGTTTGCAGTCTGGGCTCCGGTCCACACATGGTATCCTTTTTTTCAGTTGCCCTCATATGTGACTAGACAAGAGTGATGTAAAAGGGCTTCAAAAATAATGCAGATGCTGTGCTTGCCATTAGTTTTGAAGTGCATCCATCTTCCCATTGCTGCCACCATTTTCCAGCTCTAACGTGGCAATGAAGGTTATTTCTCACTGGGACCTGCTATCAGAAGAGGAAAACTGGAATCTTAGCAATTTGGTTTTATTTTCCATTTCCTTAGTTCTGTAATGTGTGTTTGAACTCAGCCTCTCAGTAATTGCTTGCAGACAACCATCCTTTTCATTCAAAGGAAAGTTCTAAAGACAGCTGAAGATACACACAGAAGGGGTTTTTTACCTTTTTGCAGCACTTAGTGGTGGAAGGCTTTATAGATTTTACAATGTAGCAGACACAAGAAACATCTCAGAAGAGGGGCACCCCAATCTGCAGTGTCAGGGAGGCTGTGGTGAACCTGAAAGTTGCAGGAATTGCTCTTTCAATTATGCTTTCCAGGACAGTAAAAGCAAATTGCTTTTAAGACAGCTTTTGGAAAACAAACACAAGTCAAAAAAAGTTAATGCATGGAAGGTCAAAATGTCAAATACTTAGTGGAAAGACAACTTTTGGGTTTTTTTTTGTAATGTAAGATTGGTTTAAAAATTGCATGGTTTTGTCTCTTATTCATGCTTTCAAAGATACAATATTTGAACTCTCCTTTGCTCTTTTCACCCATATATCTTTTTCTGTACTGTCTTCTATGCCTGAAAATTCTTATGTGAACTCTATAACTTAGTGCTGTTTTTTGCTTCAAGCCTACATCAGGTGTTGGAGCTGGAGATGATTTAACTTGATTTAAAATAAATGTTTAAAAATATTAACAAACCATCAGTCTTGAAATCTGTGTGATCATATTGTCCTCATACTCAGTGTGTTCCATTTAGTGTTTCCTATTTATATGTGCTGGATCTTCATTGTACATGATCATCGAATCATCGAATCATAGAATCAGCTGGGTTGGAAGGGACCTCTGAGATCATCAAGTCCAACCCTTGATCCACTACTGCCGTAGTTACTAGGCCGTGGCACTGAGTGCCACCTCCAGTCTCATCTGAAAAACCTCCAGGGACAGAGAATCCACCACTTCCCTGGGCAGCCCATTCCAATGCCTGATTACCCTCTCTGTAAAGAATTTCTTCCTTATATCTCTTATATCTAACCTAAACCTCCCCTGGTAGAGCTTAAGACCATGCCCTCTTGTCTTACTGAGAGCTGCCTGGGAGAAGAGACCAACCCCCACCTTGCTACAACCTCTTTTCAGGTAGTCGTAGAGAGTGATGAGGCCTCCTCCAGCCTCAACAACCCCAGCTCCCTCAGCCTCTCCTATCAGGACTTGTGCTCGAGTCCCTTCATCAGCCTTGTTGCTCTTCTCTGGACATGATATGATGGATATGGGATTTTTGCTATTACTGGTTGTGCTGGTTTAAGAGTCAACCAGCAGGGGAAATGAACTCAACTCAAAGGAGAGACCACAAGTCAGAATAACAATTTATTAAAACAACACAGCAAGCACAATCACACAAACAAACAATTGGTCCTAACCCACAAAACCCACATGTACAACCCGGTACCCTGGGGCATGAACAAAGTGGTGTTCCCTGGGCCCCGCTTGAGTCCAAAGTAAAGGGAGAGGGGAAAAACCTGCTGGTGGGAGAGCTGTTGCAGTCTGGTCAGAAGCGGTGATTGTAGTCCAGCTGAGGTTGAGAGCGACGAGCTGCAGTCTTCCTTCTGGATCCCACGAGTGGTTGCCAAAAGTTCTGAAACTCCAGGTTTATATATTCTCCAGTTCAGGCAGAAATGGTCAATCCTTCCCTCAGAGCGGGGAGTTCCATAAAAGGCTCAGAGCGGGGACTTCCATAAAAGGTGTGAGGACAAGAGCATTCTCTTATCTCACAGGCCTCTTAACACCTAGCCTGATGAGTCAGGCTCTATGGGCAGAGGGTGTGAACAGTTTCTGGGTAATGGCATGGAAGGCTATAGAATACCATGATGAACTGATCTCAGCTGTCCTAACTAGGACACTGGTAAGCACTGTACTGATCTTACAAATGTAGGTTTTCAGGATTTGTCTGGGCTGTTCTTGGCTGAGTGAGTGTCAAAACTTATCTTTAGCCTTTGATGGTGGTCTCATACAGAAATTTGGTCCTGTTTTAATGAATACTTTGGATGCTAAATGTTTCAGAAAATTTACAGGATGTAAAGAAGGGAATAATCTTTTTCATGGACCATTTTCAAATCTATTCAGTAGGCAGAATAGAACAGAAAGGTAAATGTCTTAGCACAGTCAAGTTAGATGTTTTTCTATGATGAGTGCAGGAAGTAATGAACTCTTTTGTACAAGAAAATCTAGTTCTTAGGCAAAAAAACCAAAGCAACACTTCCATGTTCTCAATGGTACAGGATCAAAATCATCCAAAATGAGTGGATGAGAGAAAACCTTTAGCTTCACAAGCTTGATTTCTTTTGGAAAGAATCAGCTGAGCCCATGGTACTCAGGCATTGCCCATCATGTTCAATTTAAATAACCTTGCAGTCTTTTCGCTCTGTTAGTTAATTATACATTACTTTTAAAATACTCATAGCCAAATCATTTCAAGCAATAAACTTTTACATGCTCCTTTGCTGCTTAGAAAACTACTTAAATAATTTGTTTATTTACTTATTTATTTGTTGCAGGGATGGGAATATTGGCCAATTAGACTAATATAAAATATGCTGAAAACAACATTACTTTTACCACAATGCATGAACTCCCTCTTTAGTTGAACATAATAGTATAAATTGGGTTAACCTACTATAAAGAGTTGGAGTTAATTATCATCCTATATTTTATGGTAGCTATAAGGAACAGCTAAATGTATTTTCACCCAAAATAAAAGCAGCTAGTTAGACATCCAGATGTTCTATGTGAAGAAAGTTTGGCTGATTATTAATACACAAAGGGGTATGTTTGTGAGGCCAAACTATCTCACCCAGGAAGCAGGGAGAGAACTTGAAAATGGTGAAGGAATATTTTATGCAATCTGAGCAGATGCAATCAGTGTTCTTCCAAGGAAAGTCTTTGGAATGGGATGAATGAAGTTCTGATGTTGTGAGAGGTAATTGTTTTAGTTCACTTCCACTGTGTACATAGAAGTAGAATTTTATACTGTCTTGTAAACAAATATTTTGTACCAGAACTCTGATTCAAATATCAGTCTCTGCTTCTGACCAATACAAACACAAGATCCTAATTTTTGGATTTGAGTATATAGGAGTTATCCCTGTACATAAGAAGGACTTTCTAGAGGGTTTTTTCCAATGTTTTACTCTGTAATTACTATGAGATTTTATAAAGTCCCATCTTATCATATTGGTATAACTCTACCTCCTCTTCAGTCTTCTGAAACTTCGTCAGTGTGACAGAACTCACTGGCAGCCTAGAAAAATGTTTAGCTGGTTCTTTTAAAACCCTTCAGTTATTTGAATCTGATTTTTAAAATACCAGACTTCAAAAGCTGCTAGCTAACATTTTCCTGAATTAATACAGGAAAGTGTTTTATCAATCCCGAGACATACACCTTTATCTCTGAAGTATACAGCAGAAATTTTTACTGGACACTTCTGTCTTCTGAATTGCAATTAATCACAATATTGCTATCATATTTTAAGAGGCCACTGTTGTCATTAGGGGTTTTTTTACACTGAACACTTATAAGTATTGAGTTTGGCTGAATTTTTGATTGAAAGTAGCCCATAAATACTTCTGAAACATGCCTTCCAAAGGCAGTGCTGTTCCTCCACCACAAAACACAACATAGAATGGAAGTGGACTTTTCAAAAGTTAGAGGTAGGATTTTGAAAGAGGAGAAGGTTTGGCACACAAAATTGAGACATCTGGAAGCATAAGAGGCAAAGGGTAAACATGTTGCTTGTTCATATTTGTTGTGCATCAGGTTTCTTGGCATGGTTTGAAATGGAGTGCAAATCAAAGCTCTTTGTGATTTTGTGGAAAAAATAAGGAGCAAACACTTTCATTTCAAGGTGAAATTTGTGGGAAATCATTTGATATTTTGGTACTGAACTTATTCAGACCCCAATGTTTTTAACTCCTTTGGGCATAAAATTAGTGCTGGTCATACCAACTGGCTCCAACAAGACCAAAAATAAGCACATTATGCTGCCTGTCTTTTACATCTCTCCATCTCCAGTTCTGGGATGCAGTATTTTGCAGGATGATTCTACTTGCGTCAGTATTCTTCTTCAGTTCCACTGACAAGCATAGCGTTATTTCATTAAAAACATGTCATAAGGACTATCAGTTCTTCCAAGCACTCAGGCTGTAAGATACATGATTTCTGTGTTGGCAGATGGGTTACATATTACAGATTTGCGCTGGGTATACTGTGCAGCTGAGAAGGTGCTGTAATCAGCCTGTAACAGCTAATACTTGTCTGTGCTAATGAACCCTAAATATAATGCAAATATCTTGACCTTGCAGACAAACAAAAAAAAGTTTGATTTACTCAATGACAACATATAAACCAATCAACACCCTTTGATTTTCCTATTAAATTGTCTTGTCACACTCTGCAGCCTTCAAAGATATTTTGCTCTGGCCACTGGTGTTATAAGACATTAACGATGACAGTTACACTCTACATTCTCTTTTGTGCCTTCAGTTCACTTCCAAATGCATTTCAGACTGTAGTATGGACAAATCTGAAAGCCAAGTAACTTTTGTGTGTGTTTGAATTTCTTAAAAAATATAATTATTTGCCTCTATTTTGGATTGTTTTTTCTAAGTATGCATACTCAAGTGCTAAAGGCACACAATTAAGCTTTTGTTTATTTTTTAAACCTTTCATAATATTTTTTGAGAAATATTCTTTAAGGCTTAATTTTGTAATATTTTTTTTCAAATTTTTTATTTTAAGCATGGGCGATGATCAAGTGATTTCTTCAAAAGAAGGAAAACAAGCCCCCAGGGCTCTACCATTCCCAAGTACTCTCCAAACTTCTAAGTTTTGCTGATGGTGGCTTTGAAACTCAAGACTTTCAAAATAGTTTTTAATGAGTTATACTAAAAGACCAAATGCTTAATTCAGAGGCTCTCCCAGGATGCTGTACTGAATGACATGACCTTCTGCACTGCAGAAGTGACACTTCTGACCCCATGGAATTTGCTGTTTTTTGAACTATACAGAAATTATTCTAAAATTAAACAGCTGAGAGATGTTCTTTCATATCAGTCACAGAAGTGGGTTTCATCATCTATTTTCTTCCCTCATTTACATGCTTTGCATGTAAATATATTTTTGTGTTTATCTGTGGCAAACAGAAACAGTGGAAAATCCAAAAATATCAAATATATCAGCTTGTAGTTCTTTCTACAGTGGATTTTTTCCTTCTTATTCCAATTTTTAGTTGCTGAAGTAAATAAGGCAAACTCCTCCATCCCACTCCCCTCCTCAAAAAAATGATTTTTTGAGAGTATTATTTTTATAGATTCTCCGAAGCCACTGAGAGTCCTATAGGTATCTGGATTACATTGTTCTTTTCAATGTGAGTGATGCAGATCAAAGGCCAGATCTCAGCCCCACAGGCTGTGTGCAGCAGATGCTTTTACAATATTAAAGCAATAATTTATCACTGCTGTGTGTTTTCTGCATTATAATAATGGCCAGTCTTCGCGAGCGAAGATTTGGGAAAGGTCATTAACCCTTCGAGCCTGCGCAGTGGATTTTTTAGGTGAGACACAGCGTGCGCTGAACTGAGCCCACCCTTTAATCCTGAGGTTCATCTGCCGGGGCCAAGCACGCTTGGACAGTGGCAGTGAGGGTCTCAGAACGTAGGTTTGTTTAGAGTGACCTTCTCTTAGATGGATTGCCTTACAAGGCTAATGAGCTCCATCTGCCCGGGGGGCTGGGAATCGAACCCGGGTCTCAGCGGTGAGAGTCCTGCACCCTAACCACTAGACCACCAGAGGCCCCGTTTTCTGCATTACAAACAAAATAATTCCACTTCTGAATGGCATTAATTGATTGTTTGGATTTGTTGTACAGTGCTCGGCCATTTCAGCTCATCAGCCTCTTGATCAGAGAGAGAGCAAAGCCTGAGCATGATGAGTAGCAAAGTTTGAGTTGATTCTGCTGAGGGAATTCATACAAAGACTACAATAAGTAGTGTTTGGCTAGGCACTTTCCGCTACTTGAGCTGTTTTATTTCTGCAAGATCTTTATCAGTACACGGTTTAAAAACCAACTAAGCAACCAAACCAAACCCTATCAAACCCCCTTCAATACCAGTTGCAAAATCCATTTTTGAGTTCTTTAGGGGAAGAAATATTACAATGTCCAATGTTTTTATAATTTATCTCTTTGTGCTTTTCAGTCACAATTGTAGTGAAATAAATTATTCTAGTTTTCCTGCTAGGATCATATGGTTGTTGCTCAAAAATATATTTGCATTTAAATTTAAAAGTTTTGTTTTGTTTTGTTTTGTTTTGTTTTTTGTTGTTACCTCAGTAGTAAAACTGTTTATCCTTATTCTTTAAGAAGAAAAATCTAGAGGATGGTTACATCTAGGGAAAACTTGTGAAATTTGATGCTGACCTAGAGTTTTAGGGTAGCAGATATCTTATTCTGGAAACTAATGCCAGTTTTGATTTTTGTTTTGCTATTTGGGGAAATTATTTTGTTCCTTAAAGAATTGATATCCATTCAAGCTTCATTAAAGCTGTCTTTAAGTGATTGAAATGGAAAATTCTATAAATTTTGTCCAGTAAATTTCTATTCACTCTGTTTGTGTAGGAGTTTGTTAGAAAAACTGCTACATTTACAAGGGGAGACAAGTGTGACTTTCATAGTTTATTCTGTGCTCATTGAATTGCAAGAGCTTCATTTCAGGGTGATTTTAGGGTGATGTTGTTACCAGCAACCACTGGATGAGAAGACAAAATGGAAAGTAGCAGAATGCTAAATCTTGGTTTATTTATCTGTAAACAAAATGAATTTCAGCCAAACATGGTATTACCTTGCAGCAGCCTGCCTTGCTCTTCATGCTGCGTGCATACTAATCAGTCTGTCTTGACATTTAGTTATTTTAGTTATTACAGATATACCAGTGCGTGAGTGATAAAAAGATTTAAGTGGTTGTGTAACTCTGGAAAAGGAGACAAAATAAAATTCTTAGATGTGCTTAAAATTTATGCAATAGACACATACTAGTCCCATAAAAAGACATCCAGAAAGAATTCCAAGATACTGAGAGGTCTGATGATAGCTTACCTGTGGTGAAACAGAACATAAGCATACAACAGAGCTCCTGTTGGATCTGTCTGCAAATGCTCTTAGACTATTTAAATTTCAGAGGCTGAGCACACAAGAAGTTAATGGTCAGTAGCTGCGTTTCTGTAAATTCTCATTTTAGCATATTGTATGCTTTTGTTTGCTATCAGTCTGCTTGTACTTTGAAAGTAACTTGGATATATGTGAACTACTCCTCTTTTTCAGCCAATACTACTTCCAGTTGTCTTCAAAACATTGCTTTTGTTGCCACTCAAAGTCTGGAAACATGAGGACCAAGCACTCCATGCTAAATTTCATTAGTTTGTGGTGCGCTGTTGGGAACTGGGCGAACTACCAGCAGACCTTCGTGATGCAGTCATTATCACCTTGTACAAGAAGAAAGGTATTAAATCAGACTGCTCAAATTACCGTGGTATTACTCTGCTCTCCATTGCTGGCAAAATCCTGGCAAGAATACTCTTGAACAGACTAATACCCACTATAGCAGAAGGAATTCTACCTGAAAGCCAATATGGTTTCAGAGCCAACAGGACATGGTATTTGTTCTCAGACAACTGCAAGAGAAGTGTAGGGAACAGAACAAAGGTCTCTGTGTAACCTTTGTCAACCTCACCAAGGCTTTTGATACTGCGAGCAGAAAAGATCTATGGCAGATTTTGGAACGTTTAGGATGTCCCCCCAAGTTCCTTAAAATGATCATCTCACTCCATGAGGATCAGCACGGCCAAGTCAAATATGGCAATGCACTTTCTGAGCCCTTTCTAATAACCAATGGTGTGAAACAAGACTGTGCTAGCACCAACCCTATTCATGGTCTTTTTCAGCATGATGCTCCAAAGGGCCACGGCAGACCTCGATGATCAGGACGGTATCTACATTCGATACCGTACTGATGGAAGCCTTTTCAACCTAAGGTGACTGAAGACCCATACTAAGACCTTAAACCATCTTGTCTGGGAGCTGCTTTATGCTGATGACGCCGCCCTTGTTTCCCACACAGAAGCAGCTCTGCAGCGTTTAACATCCTGCTTTGCAGATGCTGCTGAGCTCTTTGGGCTGGAAGTCAGCTTAAAGAAGACAGAAGTTCTCTACGAACCTGCACCTCAGGAAGTCTTCCATCATCCCCATATCACCATTGGCAAATCAGAGCTCAGATCAGTCCAGGAGTTTAATTACCTAGGTAGCCTCATCTCCTCGGATGGTAAGATTTATGGAGAGATAGACAACAGGTTAGCAAAGGCATATAGTGCTTTTGGAAAGCTTCATAAAAGAGTTTGGCAAAATAAACATCTGAAGAAAAGTACAAAGATCAGTGTTTACAGAGCCATAGTGCTATCTACTCTTTTATATGGATCTGAATTGTGGGTCATCTACCGCCACCACCTGCGACTCCTAGAACGCTTCCATCAACCCTGCCTCCAACATCTACTGGTCAGAATATATGACCAATACATCTGTTCTAGAACAAGCAGCAGTCACAAGTATTGAGGCCATGCTGCAGAGAACACAGCTGCATTGGGCAGGGCACATCTCAAGGATGAAAGACCACCGCCTCCCTAAGATCATGCTTTATGGTGAACTTGCCACCGGCTGCCACATGAGAGGAGCCCCGAAGAAAAGATACAAGGACTCCCTGAAACAACATCTCAGCCTTGGCCATATTGATCACCATAACTGGTCTACTCTGGCCTCCAATCGGGAGGCCTGGAGACACACCATCTATAACGCTGCCGTTTCCTTTGAGAACACACGCAGGATCCCTCTCGAGGAGAAAAGAGAAT
>NW_016690396.1:198546-279092 GCF_001604755.1 Lepidothrix coronata
GTATTGACCTTTTTAGCCACCAGCGCGCTGGCAACAGTCGTGGGTACAGCCCTCCCCAAATCTTCGTTCGCGAAGCCTAGTCATGATGATGATGTTGACTGATTAGGTAACAGGGCCAGGACTGTGCATATGAGTGGCATATGCATG
This sequence comes from Lepidothrix coronata, assembly GCF_001604755.1. Classification (NCBI taxonomy): domain Eukaryota; kingdom Metazoa; phylum Chordata; class Aves; order Passeriformes; family Pipridae; genus Lepidothrix; species Lepidothrix coronata. The sequence goes on from NW_016690396.1 coordinate 198,694, forward strand.
TGCATATGCCATGAGTGGCACTTGGGTTAAATTCCTGATCCTGAGCTACTTGGCAACATGGAGGTAGGTTTCTCTACTACCTTGATTTGACCAAGGAGCAAGCCCTTAGAAGGCACTTGAAGATCACTGTTTAAGTTTCTTAACAGGGCATTACAATGCCCTGTGTTCCTTGGGGTGCCACCTTCTCTGTGTTCTTCTGCATACCAAGATGTTCAAATGACTGTAAGAAATTACAGTAACTGAAGTCTTAAAGAAAATGTAGAGCTTTAGAAGCTCTTTTATGAATGGCACAAATACCGTAGGTTATTCTAGACCTGATAGATTGCTGTGTTGTTGTTATTTTCTTCTTTCAAACTTGAATGTTACAATTAAGAGGCAAGAGTGAAGAAAAATCAGACCAAAGAGCATGCAGAAATACTTAGCAGGGAATAAATCACTGAGAAGCTAAGGATGGCCTTCAATTTGTGCAGAGGATTAATATGCTGGTTGGGTTACAGTGAGGAAATCCCGGCTTGGTATATTTGCTTCCGTGAAAGAGCACTGCATCACTTCATTTACAAGTTATTTTTAGGATCCACTGACCCATGTTGAAATAAGGTAGAACTGATATGAAGCCTACATTTAGTTTTAAATTGCAATTATGTGTTGCTGTTTTAATAACATTACAGGGCATTAAGGCTGAGGCCAAAATACATTTTAGTATAAAGATGAGATAAAAGACTTTTAATATGCAGGTGCACAAGTGACACTGCTGTTATAGTCTATATGATGTGTCCTTAACATGAAATCCTACTTTTCACATAATACAATACTGTGGTTGCCAGTGATTGGTATTATAAAATGTGCAGTGAGATAAATGTTGTTATTATGGAAATCCTATTAGCAAGTTCCTATGTACTGTGCACATAGCCCAGAATTATTAACATACCTTTCTGTAGTTACTTTCTTGAAAACAGTTTTACCTCCTATGAAATACTGTGCAATAATGTCATTAATAAATGTATCTAATTGCAGTATATAACTGTGAAAACCTGAATGAATTGGGATGGATTCAAAGAGAAGCAGGATTATTGCAGTGGGATGTATTGAACAACATATATTGTACATCCCTAATTTTTGTGCTACAGTATGTCAAGAGAGAGAGTATTAAGTATATAGTCAGGCAGCTAATAAAAACCATAAGCCTTTTATAAAGAGCTGTCAGTAGATGGCAATGTGACTATTTTATACAGAGTTTGTATTCCATATGAGGCTTAAGGCTTGTAATCATCTACTGTTGCTGCTTAAATTACTCTAATTTTTTTAAAAAGCTCTAAGAACCCTTTAAAACTATTCTTTGAATAATTGATAGTTACAAATGGAAATCTTAGCCCAGGATCTCTAAAAGTGATCAAAGTTGTTTTAATTTCCCAATAGTTGGGGTTGAATAAAAATAATGTTGTATAACGTACCATCAGTAAACAGGAGATTACCCCACTTATGTCTCATGTTGCTGCAGATTTAGTAAACCCATGTTTTATTGACTAGACACTTTAGCCATAACTCATCCAAAAGTGTGGTGCTTATAATGAGCACCAGAAGGAATAACAAAAATAAACATGTTCTTGTGCAATCAACAATAAATCCAGTGTAAAGCTTACCAGTGTCTCTTCACTCTCCCTCTTTGTAGTGAATTTAGCCAGGGAGAAATCAAACTTTGGAACATTAAGATCATCATCTGGCTTTAGATTAGATATTATGGTCATGTCAAGTAGGAACAAGTACAGCACAAATGTGTATATTTAGAGTTTAACTGGTAGTTGCTGTTGTTAATATTTCTTGTGACAGCAGTAAAGTGAAACATAATGTTGTTAGATGCATGGTAAACAACTTTGAAAAATTGTAGTAATGTATTCTTATTTAGACCCCATTGGTTTTCAACGGCAGCATGGATTTGAAGGTCTTGATTTGCTGCAACTTATTTATGTTCTGAAGTATTCAGCCCATGTTTGCATTAATAAAGGTTCCTCAGAAGTTTGATGTCCACTTTCTTTTGGAATTATTCTTTCTATAAATCTGTCTGCAAATACCTAAATCATAAACAGCAAATTTTACCTTTGGTCACTGCCCTCAGTTGGACTTGATTTAGGAAGAATCCATCTTCATTACAATGGTCTCATTTATAAATCGTGTTGTGATGTGATGTGAGGCAACATCCTGTCTGTGCATCCCCATGTTTGAGTCAAGAGGCTGTTTGTTGAGTTAATCAGTCTGTTGTGTGTCTGTATTCTCAAGCACTTCCGTTGCACAGAGAAGTTGTGTATGTCACATCCCTGGAAGTGTACAAGGTCAGGTTGGATGGGAGTCTAAAAAACCTGGTCTAATGGATGGTGTTCCTGCTTATGGCAGGGAACAAGATGATCTTTAAGGCCTCTTCCAACCCAAGCCATTCTATGATTTTGTGATTTAGAGGCTTGGAAAGATGAAGAGCTAGCTGTATCTACTATATATTTCACCTTCAAGTAGATTGCCATCACAGTGATTCTGGTGAATGTTCCTCCCAGTTCCTGATATCAGGGTTGTTACTCATGGTGAACTGGGTGCAGCCACCCATCCTGAAGTGCCTCTGTGGCATAGACACTTGCCAGGTGAAGAGGGCTGATGTCCCATGGGTGCATAGGAAGCTCCTGGGCCTCATTGTGACCCTTGTAGCTGTGAAAACAGACAGGCTACACCAAGCAGAAGCAACTGTAGAGAAGAAAGTGGTTTTGGCTTTTGAAGCAAGAGGTTGTGGCTGATGCTCTCAATGGGAAATTGAACCATCCTTAGAACTTTTCAAGAAATTAATCCTTTCATTATGGGCTGAACACTGTGTTTTCAGCTCCTTGCAACTATTAACTGGGCTTTAGTGTTTATTTTCTGGATGAGAAGAAGGTGCTCATATTTGTCAGGCATTTCTTTGGAGCATTACTAGTCATTTGAAGTGAATGTATCCTCTTTTCCTAAACACAGCAGAAATGGATAATAATGAACAGTTTTATTAATTCTAACTTTTAAAGCTATCTTTTCCTTTCAGTCCTTCACCCATGAAGGTCTATTTTTGTTCTCAAAGCCAAGCCTACAATAGTTTTTTGGCTTCCTGGTGGTTTTCTGCCTACATGTACCAACAGATCTACCTCCTGTCAATACAATCAATCCCCTGGGCCTTCCCACATGGCTTTCTGTTGTTTCAGCTGTTTTACTCTAGTAAAGATCCTAATTCCTCTGAACAAAGGGCTGCTAGTGTACACATTTGCTTGCAAAAGCTATGATTTCCCACGGATCAGAGCATACTTGCTGGCAACCATTAGCACCTGACAGCATAACAATGCTTTGAAGTACCGGTGGGACAAGGAAACCCACTATTCCGATTTAAGAGCTCTTCTGTAGTGAAAGCCTCTGACAGGATGTCTGCCTAGCCTCCCTGTTCTGGATGACCAAATTGCTATAATGTAGATGGGAAGATTTTTATTTCCTATGGCTTTCTGCAAATAGGTTTGAACATGTAAAATCTTCTTGCTTATATTAATATATAACTTGCTTATATTTATATGTATGGCTGTTTCCCTTAAATCTGTGTTCTATCCAAAATAGCTGTCTGAAAAAGTCATTTAAAATGAGAAATGATATCCTTAAATGTGGAGTTTGGAAAGAGTTACAGGTTACCACCCTTTACAAGATAAATATCACTTACTGACTAAATCACAGAAAAAATTCTAACGCCGTAAATGTATGGACCTTTATATAAAGTCCTTTCTTTTAGTGCGCATAACAAATTTGGAACAAGGATATTTAAGTGTGGTACTTCATTAGTTCCCATTATGTTTCTTCACATTCAGTCATGCCAGCTATTTTATTTTGCTATGGATCTCCCTACCATAACATTAGAAAAGGAACAGAAAAGGAACCGAATGACCCTGCTTCCTTATCAGTCTCCTGAGAGCAATCCCTGAGAGATTCATGAGAAGGATGAAGTTTAGCAGAATTATATATAATTTGGACTTTCTGAATGGTTGAACAAGAACTCCTCCTAGATTGTTAAAAGCTGAAGGCTGTGTCTTATGTGATTCCACAGTTAATTTTTCCTAAGTATATCATAGGATTTTTGATTTAACCTGCATGGTTAATGTCATACAGTATTAATTATTATACATACTTTTGGAAAGGCAGATAAAAAAAATTACATTTTTTTAAAGAAAAACTTTTGCTTGAACTTTCCCTGATCTGCCATTGAAGATAGGTAAATATAGTGTATTTTTGTTCTTATTTCCATAGAAATTCCGTTGATAAATTTAGCCTGAAAATTTTTATTTCTGTTATTGCTCAATGTAGCTCAATGCATTGCATTCAGTGATGGCTGTGGTATGCTCGACAAAATTCAAGAGGTAAGAAATTTCTTAATTTCCTTTTTGGTCTTGAACTGACTCGTATTGATCCTTAACCTGCTCAGAAGACAGCTGCTAATTATTAACTCCTTACATTAAGTGTATTCTTTTCTCAGTAAGAAAGATGCGCAATATTACAATCGGAAAAAAGGAAAGACGTGGCTGGATTTTCTGTCATGAGAATTTTACCTTATGTTTGAGCTGGTCTACTTTTCAAAAGTAGAAAGTAAGAAATATAATATCGTGCATGGTCTTGCTGAGGGTCTTCAGTAAGGAGAAACAGGCATTACTTTCAGTAGTATGAATTATCACTCTGACAGGCAGAAAGTAGCTGAGGAAGTAAAAAGCTTGACTGTTCTCAAAGAGATTTAAATTATAAAATTTTATTTTAATCCTGTAGCCCACTTTTTGCAAGATTTTCAAACTTAAACTCAGAAATTAAAAACCTTTATGGACCAAACCAAAATATTTTTTGAGTACTGCTTCCTTTGAGCAATCATGGTAATGTTCCAGGGTGCGACTCTGTGTTATGTTTTCAGTACTTTTATATCACTTGAGATGTTGGTTTGTTAGACAGACAAAACCTTGCTGAATAGGGCTGTGAGGAGTTTTTTCTTCTGCATAAGAAACAGGCTGGGCAGAGAAGTGAGGTTGTTATCATGTGCTAGTGCAGCCTCACTAAGGGCTTGAACTGAGCTGGGTTTGCTGTGTACTTAGACTGGGGCAGACGTCTTTGTTCTGTAATGCAGAGGTAGACAACTGAAGTCATACACAAAGGCACTTGCATTCCCAAATGGTTGCAAGACACATCCTAGCTTTGTTTCACTCTGAACCAATAGAAAATCATAAACATCATCTCAGTAAAATGCGTGGGTTCCTTATGGTTGCGAGATAAAGAGTAGCCCCATCTCAGATATTAAAAAGCGCCATATAATGAAACAGCTTTAAGTTTTGAACATCATTTATGCAGACAAAATAAATTCTGTGTTTTGTGTTTGTTATGTTGAGGTTTTAAAAATCGGATGCATTTGACAGATTTAATTCAATACCCTCATTAATTCCTTGCACTGATTGCTCTAATGCCAATCATGCAGAAAATGTTTAAATATGACAAGTTCTTTTTAATTATCGCAAAATTGTATTACAGTAAAAGCAAAATGCTTGGTGAAGAAATTCAAATAACACAAGCCAAACAAACACTGCAAAAATTGTGGGCAGAAAAATGTGAGAATAACAAAAAGGCTTTCATTAGGAAATCACACTTCTCTACTCTCATGTTTCACCTGGCAGATTAAAGATGCCTCTTCTTCAGAAAATGTCTGATTTTTATTTTGTCACAGGAAGGAATCAAATGATTCCCACTTATTTCAATATGCATTTTAGTTATCTGAAGTGGAAGTTTTTTCGTTTCCTTTACACTAAAGATTTCAGTATTATACAGCGTTTGAAGTTAGGGAGTGAGAGAGATGCTAATAGAAGGGAGAAAATATACAGCAAACCATATGCAAATATTAATGCATTTTCTTTGATCTTATATGAAAAATATTGTAGACTTCTGAGGGCTAGAAATGTCACAGATAAAATCAGCATCCTTTCTAGTGGTGATTGCTGCTTTCATCACTTTCTTGATTTACCAGTAGTCTGACTTAAGGTCTCCCAGTTCTGAGACTTGATTTTATATTTTACGTATTTAGTCCAACAGGCGTTGGATCCTGCCACTTTCTTTGGTTCCTTTTTAGTCTTTAGATCTATCACTTAATGGGGGGGAGAACAGAGAAACAACATCTAAAGATGTGCTTGAAAGAAGACGGGAAAGCTTTCCTTTTTTTTATGAACTTGCCTCCTGTCAAGAGCCACTTCTGTAAAACAGACCAAAGAGTAAATAGATCATAAAGACCTCTTGTTACTTTTGTAGTCTTGGAGGAGCCTGCAGTATTTTCCATAGTGTTATGATTTGAAAGGATGCAGCTTGTATATTCTCTTAAATGGCAATTCTCAAACTGCAATTTGGAGATCACTGTCTCATTCCACCTGAATCCACTTGTTGAATGGTTTCTGTCTGTCCACTGTCCTGGTTTCTTCTTTCATCCATTTTATAGCATTGCTTATAGCTGAAAGACTGCCACGGTCCGAGGGGGGAAGGGAAATGGGGCCAGGCACTGCAATAAGGGTTCACAGCACAGTTGGGGTTCGTGCAGCAATGCCTGTTTATTTAGGGGGAACAAGGGTTTAAATAAAGTAGGTCTGAGGGGCGGATTCTAAACTGGGGAGGCGCAAGAGATTGACAACTCAGGGAAAAGTGTGATAGGGAGACAGGAGAAAGGTGGGTGGAACTCCCGGGTCTCTAGGGGAATGGGCCAATGGTAGCTCTCCCTGCACTGTGGCAAACTGTAACCAATCAGTGGCAGAGGAGCGGGAAAACTGGGAAAACAGGGTGACAAATAACTTTTGGAGGGAAAATCTGAGGGAGAACTGGGGACAATATGGAGGTATGACAGAATTCATAAAATTTAACAATGAACTCGGGTGCATAAGAATTCATAAACACACAACAATAAACTGGGGAAAAACTGTCAGTCTGGCAGGTGAATTATCCAGTAAGTAACAGGTCCATTTAGATCCCATTTATCCTTTTCCAGGCAGCATATCTCTCCCATTCTGTCTTCTCATCCACCACAAAAGATTGTTCCCATAGTACTCTCCCTAGAAGCAACCTTTGCAGATGCATACAGATATTTTATGGTAAGAAGTAGGAATCAAAGGTCAGTCAGTTAATAAAAAGGTTAGTTCTCTTAAAGTGTTCCTATTTCCCAAAGGACCTTGTTCATTTCATTTAATGAATAATATCTGGACTGAAATTTGCCAAATTGTCCAAATTGTAACATATTAGGGAAAAGGACTGAATTTCATATTGTTTAAAAGTTGTCTTGGATGGCTTGACTTGAATTTATTTTTTGTTTAAATATGACTAATGTCCTGTTGAGTTTTTGTTTGGAATACTCGCTAGTCCACTAAATAGGCAGAAACTGGTAAATTGGAGAAGAAGTGTGGTGTGTGAGAGGATAGGGATGCATGTACAGATAAAGCATCAGTGATTTGGGCCTCTTGTCAGAGATACAGAAACCTTAGGTTCAAATTCTGCTCATGTTTAATCGAAGATTACAATAGTGTAACAACTGCTTTTAAAATTTTGACCAGAAATTTCCCCTCAGATCTTTTATCAGTGGTGCCTTTGTAGAAAAAGCAATACATTTCAGTAAGTAGTGGCATGTTTGCTCTTTGCCAGTGTTTCAGTCTGATGAGACTGGAATGTTTGCTAAAGAGAATGAGTTATGAGATAGACTAAACTCCTCTCTCTCAACAATTGTAAATTCAAAATTAAGGGGCTTTAATCAAGGCAGTGTGGAAAAAAACCAGAAGAAATAACAATCTTTTATTAAAAGATATATGTATGTTGGCAAAAACAGTAACAGAACACAAAAAAACTAGACAGTAGTCCTAGGAAAAACAAACAAAAAAGTCTAAAGGAATACTTCTTTGTCTCTTAGTGCAGTCCTAATCGTTGCCTTGGGGGGCGCTGTGGGATCGCTGAAAGGTGTAGGACCGGCAGTACTCTGTCGTGGTCAGCAGGGGGTGCTGTTGGGCTCCGGCAGTCACCACGTGGGAAGAGGGGTCCCGGACCGCGGGAGGAAGCTGAGAAGGAAATGGGGGACCCTTCCCTCAGTGGGGGAGAAAGGGAAGGCAGGCAGTACACTCCCACGGGACTCACCGCTGTCCCAGGTGACGGCGTCTCAGAAACTCCCCCTCCTCTCCCGCGGGCATGCGAACTCTTCGATGAGACACAGCAGATCCGGGGAGCGGGACAGTCAGGCAAGTCGGAGCCAGCAGGATGAGAAGTCGAGCTGACCAGGATGAGCAGCCAAAAGAAAACTAGACCTCCAGTCCCCCTCCCCAAATGCCTGCCTGCACGCAGACCCCCGTCTCACCCCGAGAGCCAGCAACGCAGTCTGCCCCCCTCCCCTCAGAACAGAGCCAGCCCCTCCTCTCTCTCCAGCTTCTCTAAACGGCCCATCAGCAGAGCCAGGGTACATCTTTTGTAAAGCTAATGACCTCCCTTCCCCCCCTGCTCACAGGAAGAGTCTCTTAGAAATATTCTCAGTATTCTCAAATGTTACAATGCAGAAACACACTTCAGTTGCTGCCTCTGAAGGAAGACAAGACAGGTCTGGGGGTGACCCCAGCGTAAGAAGAACAGAGGCCATAAGTCCTTTGGTGCCCCAGTTGGGCTGGTGACAGACCACAGACCAGGGACCTACATGTCCTATATGTCCTATAAAGCAAAAGTTGATGGATCAGGTCCCTCATTGGTGTAGGAACTCCAGCCAGGATCTGGAGGAGCTGGGACTAAGCACAAGCACTGAACTAGGAAATTGGACTTCTGGGAGATGGGCAGGACTGTTAGAACTATTAGTGCCCTGAGGACCTGAAAAACTGACTGCAGTTTTAAAATACATTTCTCACCCCCCTCCTCTTTTGCCTGGTCAGTCGGGAAGCTCTGCAATGATTTACTTACAGTTTTAAAGAACAAAGAGGTACTTTGAAAAATGTGCTATGTAAACCAGACATCTTTGAAGATGTCTCTCTTAAGGCTGACAGGGGCTGTGGGAAGTAGTGAGCAGAGCATGGTAGATGCGTGATTTCCTGCACAAGCCTATGCACGATATTCATCGCAAATTTATTCAATGTGTGAACTGGTCTTCTGCTGTGCTACTGATGCATACTTTCCTTTACAGGCTTTTTCTACCCAAAGACATGCCATTGCTGTGGAGAAAGACTGTGATTGTCATAGCAGCCTACTTCCAGCTCAGATGAGTTGTAACCTAATGCAGGAAAGGACATGAGTTTTAATGGCAAATATTTTAATGACCAGGAGAATAACAGAACCAGTAAAACAAATGCAAAAGTGTTAGAAAGTGAGCAATAAGGTATATCTGTTACAAGATTTGCTATGTTTGTTGTTAATAAGGCGTGTAAAATCAGAAATCTCGGGTTTTAAAGAAGTCCATCTTTTGCTGTGTTTGGTTCTCAACTAATATAACAGAGGTAGCAGGGAAATATCTAACTCTGCAATAGACAGAAGTTATAGAGAGCAAGCTTGCTCTAAAGTTGACAGATTATATCAGTTGGTCAGAGCTGAGAAAACAAAACTACTGTGTTTTCATAAAATATCTATGGAGCTTTCTGCTATGCATATTGTTACACAGATTATTGCCCAATGATTTCTCTAGTGCATTGTAAAGGAATATATATGTTTACTCCTTGGAGGATTTGTGTTGTAGCATCCCTGTAAGAGGGTATTTCATACTCTATGCAGTTGTAAAGAAACCTTGATGGCTAAACTCAATGGGTTTAATCTGTGAGTAACATTGATTTAAAGTTGTAATATAAATGTTTAGTGGCCACAGGCTTGCAGGGATTTTGCTTTGCATGAAGGCAGTTTATCTTCCAAAATTACAAGGAAATAGATCTCTTTTCTGATCCTACATTACTTCATTGAAGATCACAGGAGACCTTTTTGTGAAGACAGTGTAGGACTCCTGTATATGTGGTATTTTTCAACATAAAAGTGTGCTTTTGAAATAAAAAGTTTAAGTACTGTTTGAAAAAAATACAATGGAGCTGGTATGAACTGCATAGATAAAATACAATACGAAATCTTTGTACCGTCCAATTTCACAATGGAAAAAGTAGATGCAATGGTGATTAGCAAAATATAAAAATTCTTTTGCCCTTTGTTTAGACCCCTGCAGTCAAATGGCATTATATATTATGATATTCTTCTAAAGCAAGTTACCTCTGTTTCTAAATATAAAGTTTAATGCTCAGAAAATTTAAAAAAATCATCAATAGAGATGTTCCTTGAAGGCTTTCTATTTTTAAAACATTGTGTTTGGTAACTTGAGTAAGTCTTATACTTGGACTTTTAAGTTTTTCACTTTCATTGGGCTTTTCTTTTAATACTGATTGTGTTGTGGTGGTCTAGCTGGATCATATATCATTGCAACGACTCCCTAATACAAAAGTTGGGACTATTTTTTCCTTAAATTAGAAAATAATCAGCAACAAGTAACGGATGCTCAATTTTGGATTATGAAAAAGACTGCATTAAAAACTGCAGCATTTGTGAAATATTCTTTAAAAATTGTGAACATTTTCATAACTAATAGATGTTCTCCTGTCTTGTAAGTACTAATTCAACCAAACCTAACAATTTAGTTGTTGGCTCACCAAAAATTTCTCAGGCTAGTTGCAGTTATTCTGTATGCAAATTTTAGCCTGTTGGAAGTATAATCTGTCTAGTTTTCTTAGACAGAAGAGTAGTGGGTCATAGCTGAAAAGCATTTTTTCAAGTAGAAAAAAAGCCCCAAAAATGTTACGTTAGGCTTTTAGTGTTTGTTTTTTTTTTTTTTTTGTGCTAAGAGCTGCTCATCTTGGTCACACAGATGCATAAAAATGAAAAATACTGTGAGCCATATCCTGTGACTGCACTCATCCTCTGAATTCTTCCACTAAAAGTATTGAGTGCAGTTAGCAGAATTTGGCCCATTTCTCTTCACTGATATTTGGGAGACCCTTGAATTTCTGCCAAACAAAAGCAAAACCTGTTATATTGTTTCTGTAACATCACAGGACAGTGATCTGTCTATGACAGATTTGTTTGAGAAAGCTCCAAAGATGTTAATGGCACTAAACAAACTACCTCCCCCGACCCCAACATTTCCAGTTTAAATACATTGGAAAATATTAATTAGAAATATGATTTATTTCTTTAATTGGAGGCTGTGTTCAATATTAGTCATCAATGTCAGGTGTAGAACCTGCAGAGAAAAAGACATTCTGCTCAGTTATTTCAGCTGTGAATTGCCTTGTGCTAAGAGCTTAAATCATACAATTTTGTCACTTTAATGCAAAGTGGATTTTTTTGTATTAAGAAATGTAGACAAAGATGTGATTTAGGATGAATCCTGTCAAGGTGTAACTATGTTAAATTCTTGGAGAACTCAGCTGAAGACCAATATTAATGTGAAAAATATTTATAGTAGGAAGCTGTATGTCAGTAACATAGACTTTGTGGGTTCTTCCAGCCTCCAGAAGTACACTTTTTTTGTCAGTTCTCCCACAGCTAAGGCATTTGTCAGGTTGTAACTGCTTAAGAAACACCTCTTTGCTTAATATTGTGGTATACGGAATTTCTAATTTTCTCAGGGAAGTCATGAAAATAGAGATTTTTAGCCTGAAGGGATAAGATAGAAGTAGTCTGACTATCAAAGGAATCCTCTTCTAAGGGGAGAAACCATCAGAAAGTCTAGGAGTTTGAATATAAAACTGTACAAACCTTCAAACTCTTAAGTATAAAGGAGTGTCAAATTGCTGGTGGATTTTCTTTTTTTTCTTCAGTTTCAATAGAAGGATCCTTCTGCTGATCAAATGTAAAGAGATGACAAGAAGTAATTTATATGGGATCATATTCTATGTAAATGATTGCAAGGAGAAAATGAAAGCTCGTTTCTGCTGTGTGCTTGCATATACAGTAGTTACTCATCACATAATACTTATGGATGGATTCTGTGATTCTGACAGCACATTAGGTACCGAGGTAAAAGCACGAGGGAAATGAATGAAAGAAATAGCATGTGCCTGAGATGTTGGTGCAGCCAAGGTATAACAGATTTGTCACTGGAGATAAAACAGTGTGATTCAAATGCATCCAAATGTAAGAAGGCTCCACCAAGAGGAAAAAAGCTGAGGATTTTCTTTCTCTGTTTTTTGACTGTTGATTTAAATGAATAATGTGAGGTTGGCTATTGTGGCTGTGTTGGGCGCAGTCTGTGGTTAAAAATCAGTGGGGCTGAGGCTGCTTTGCAGGATTAGTTTTGAACCTTGAGATTTCATGTCGTTGCTTTGTCAAAGGCAAACCAGCATGAATTCATTGTAGAAATGGCCCAAAGAATTTTGTTGAAAATATTTTCTTTAATAAAATTATTTTCTGTGTGAGAAATGTGGGCTTTTTACATACAGTTTTGACTTTTTTTTCTGAGTTAAAAAATTAAACACCTGAAAACAGAAACTTTCAGCTTTTGCAGAAAGCTGGAAACCTTTGATTTGAAAATGCTGCTGTGCTGGTTCACAAATGTTGTATTGTAATAAAGAAAATGATTCTCAGAAGCAAATGTAATTGAATTCCAGTTCTCATGAGGCTAAATTTATAACCTGTCTTGGGGATTTTTGTCTTCTACTTTGATATGTGGTAACAGTGAAGTTTTTGTGGGATGGGATGAGTAAGGCTCATTCATGGTCAACTTTTAATTTTGGTAGACCAATTTATGGAGACAGGTGCATTAATTTTATAATCAACCCTTTTTTTGGAAAGTACAGAGATCTAATTCTTTTCACTTAAATCACACTTAACTGTCTTCCTTCTCTTACGCTGCTAGAGAAACACTTACTGTATAAGGGACAGGTTTTCAGCAGATTATCTCCTTTTCATCATCACAAATAACTGTAGACATGAAATATTACTCAATTTCCTTGAGCCAGGAAAGGAGCTTTATTATAAGGGAAGGCTTAAAAAAATTGTTTCAACATTTCAGTCTTCTGTCAGAATATACTGTACTGTTACAGATCGTGACTCCAGTGTTTTGAATAACCTCCTGCTATGCTGAAGTTTAGCATGCTCCCTCCTTGCAATAATTTATTTTAGGTGAGACACATTTGGTACCTTATCATGAGATACTGAGGCATTTATGAGACTTCAAGATTATGTCTAAGCTGCAAGCTAGGAACACTTGGGACTGTTGAGGGCTGCAGGGGTCAGAGCCCCTAATCCAGAATGGCCACATAGATGCTGCACATGTGGGGAGGCTCCAGAGTGCTCTTACTCTGCAGCTGTGCCCAGAAATTGCTTGGGAGATGCGGGGATAAACTGTCCTGGGATTCTGCTACAGCTTAACCTTATAGGTAACAATGTCATGGTATCTAGAATCACTACTGCTGATTCTTAAATTTCATGAAATCATACAATGAGTTGGGTTGGAAGGGGCCTTGAAGATCATCTTGTTCCAAACCCCTTGCCATGGGCAGGGACACCTTCTGCTAGACTATATTGCTCAGAGTTCCATCCTACCTGGCCTTGAACACTTTCAGGGGTGTGGCATACACAGCTTCTCTGGGCAATCTATGCTAGTGCCTCACCACTCTCACAGCAAAGAATTTTTTCCTAATATCTAACCTAACCCTACTCTCTTTCAATTTGAACCTATTCCCCCTTGTCCTGTCACTGCACACTCTTGTAAATAGACTTGCCCCATCTTTTCTCAGGTACTGGAAGGCTGCAATTAGGTCACCCCAGAGTCTTCTCTTCTTCAGGCTGAACAAATGCAATTCTCTCAGCCTTTCCTCACAGGAAATGTGCTCCATCCCTCTGAGCATCTTGGTGGTCCTCCTCTGGACTTGCTCCAACAGGTCAGTGTCCTCTCTGTGCTGGGGATCCCAGGGCTGGATGCAGCATTGCAGGTGGGGTCTCACTAGAGCAGAGTAGAGGGGCAGAATCACCTCCCTTGACCTGCTGCCCACACTGCTTTTGATACAGCCCAGGACACATTTGGGCTGTGAGCACACATTGCTGGTTCATGTCCAGCACCTCCAAGTCCTTCTTGACAGAGCTGCTCTTGACCTGTTCACCCCCCCCTCTGGATTGACACCGGGTATTGCCCCAACCCAGGTGCAGCATCTTGCACTTGATTTTTTTACTAGGATAGACATGGACGGCATTCCTGGCAATGGAAATAATTTTAATCCTAGTGTCCTGATCAAGTGTCAACTTAGGTAATTGAACTATATCCTGCAGTCCCAGCTGGATAGGCAATTTCGTTGTCAATCTCAGCTGAGCTAGTGTAAATCTAGCCCAACTGTACTGAAATAAACAGTTACAGCTGTGTAAAATTGGTATAAGTGAAGGCCAAAAGAAGTCTGTACTTTTTTTTTTTGTTGTTCTTATTGGCACAAAGTGAGATTCTTCAAAATTTAGCAAAAAGTTCTCTAAGGTTGGGTCTAAATATAAGGACAAACCATGGTCCCCAAATCTAAGGTTAAAAAGAGTGAGCAGAAAATATTTACCAAGTGTCACGCATTTCAAAAAAGGCTTTGCTAAAGTGAGAAACAGAACTGTTCTTTTAGTACTTTTGTAACCTTGCCACAGCAAGATTGTCAAAGGTGCTGTGAGGCTGGGGCAGATATTGAACAATGAATGGGGAGTCTAAGATTAATCCTGGAGAATGTGGGTATATTCTTGAGATTTATATCTTTGTGTGAATGCGGATTTTTTTTTTAATAGAGCTACACTAAATGTTTAGATTTTGGTGAAAATTTTTTACACTATTATACTTCATGCACTGTGAACAGTGACTTTGTTTCTTAGGCAACAAGGGAAGAATAAAAGTGAGATATCATAGCAGCAGTTCAGTATGTGAAGGGGACCTAAAAAAAAGCCGGAGAGGGACTTTTTACAAGGGTGTATTACAAGAGCGATAGGACAAGGGATAATGACTTTAGGCTGAAGGAGGAAAGACTTACATTAAGTATTAGGAAGAAAAAAATGCTGTGAGGGTGGTGAGGCTCTGGCACAGGTTGCCCAGAGAAGCTGTGCATGCCCTCTCCCTGGAAGTGTCCAAGGCCAGGTTGGATGGGGCACTGCGCAACCTGGTCTAGTGGAAGGTGTCCCTATTCATGGCAGGGGGGGTTGGAACTAGATGATCTTCAAGCTGTCCTTCCAATGCAAATGATTCTGTGATTCTATGATTTATACTCAGGCAATTACATCAGTGCTTCTTTTATTCTCCACTGCTTAAATTATTTGTTTTGCATTCCAATGTTCCTGAAATTTAGACACAGAAAAATCAGACAATGGTACAAATGCAGTTCTTGACTTATTAATGTCTACTGTAACTCCTGTGACATAAACTAGCAGAACAAAGGTTTGCTTTCAAAGTGAGTTAGTCGCCCACTTGAACCATCCAAAAGTGTCACTTTACTTCTCTGAAATAAGACAGGTGTAATAACTCTTTAACATGCTCAGCTGCTTCATACCTTATATTTACTTGTTGCAATAATATTTCGTCCAGATTTTTAAATAAGTTATGAATATGCAAGTCACACACAGTGTTCATGCTGAAGGCTTGTTTCTTGTACTTAACTTAGAGTAAGGCTGGTAGGTCACTGTGGTATTAATCTATAACAAAGGAAAGGAAATTTAAAGCAACGATTAATTGTAGGGTTTTTAGGTGACTCCTTGTAATTTCCAGGTTAGTGGATATGATATCAGAAGAGGTAATCATCTCTATACCAGAGCAGCAGGAAGAGCTTTGCTAGGATGATTGACCACAGCTTCACTCTGAGTGACTCATGGCAGAAAACAACATTGGAGAGAGCTGTCTGAGCAGTTTCGAAGAATGATTAATTTGACTAAGGATTCTTTCCTATTTGTGAATAATCCATGTGTGAATCTTATGTGTGGTTTTTACTGTTATTTTAAATTGTCCCTTAAATTTTAATGGAGGAATTTCAGCTGTTGAAGTGATTGTAAAATGCTTGCTATTAGTATTTCTTGGAAATATCCAGTGTTACTGGGTGTCCCTATATATAGTTCAGTTGCAGGATTTTGTCCTATGCTTTTCCAAGGAACCTAGAATGGGAATTCCCAATTTTGAGGCAATGGATCTAATTTATGGCAGTGATTTTAATTAGACTTAGTTCTGGAAGTGAAACTTAAGAGTGCCTCAGTTGAGAATAATGAAAACTGCTAAACATGACTTTTAGAATTATACCAGATTTCATACTTTACAATCAGAATCAAGAGGAGTTGATTCTAACAGTCTTGCAGAACATAGAACCCTACTTGTTGATTTTTGGTTGCAGCTAATGCAGTTGCACAGCATCTTCATATTGCAGTGTGGTAGTTTGAACTTTCATTTGCAATGCATATATGCTATTTACTTATGCATAAAAGCAAAAAATATTATTTAGCATTACAATTAGCCTTACGTCATTCACATTTTTTTGTTAGCAATAACAAAGCTGTGGCTGACCTTTTGCTCAGGGCTATGATTCTCATGTTATATCAAAAGGAATATTTAAAATAATGGCTGCTAAATTCCAGTTTCGAAACCAAATATGGACATTTTGGTTTCTTCCAGATCAAAGATGGGTGTGTCTTACAGCCTGCATGCAAGCAAATGTTGTTTCCTAGCCAATGTTTTTCTGTCCAAGTTTGTTTTCTATCATCCTATAAATACTTTCAATGAGAAGAAGCAGGCAAGGGAGAATGTAATAAAAAACTTAATTTGTTCAAGTAATTAAGTATTCCTTTGCTTCGCTTAAGTGTCCAAACTGTTTTGTCCAAACACTTCAAATACAAGTTTTACACTAAAAAAGATTAGTAAAATTGAGATATAATGTCCTCTTACGCCTGGTGGTCTCTTGCCTGGAAAGGCAGAAGAGCTAATTTTATACATTGAAAGTTCTAAGTGGCTCACATGAGTGAAACCTGTGTGTATATATATTTTTTTTTTGTAGTTTCTTGCTACTCTAGATGCCATAGCAGCAGAATCCACTACAGTGGATATGTTAATTTTAACTCTTGCTGCACAAACACAGAGCCTTTCAGAAAGAAAAATCTGAATTCTACTCTGTGGGGAACGGTGACAGAGATGTGAAAAACAGGAGTCCTAACGAATGTGAAATGTGGAAATTTGGACAACAGAATTTAGAAGAAATCCATGGAACTCCTAAGAATATCACCCTTTTCACCTTCAGGGGCTACAATGGTTGTGCTTCACAGTTGTATTTTACTATGTATTTTTCTCTTATTAATTTTGTAAATTCCCTCATGGTCTATGCCCTTGTTCCTCTCCTTGTTTCTGATTGGTTCCCAGTTGGTGCAGTGCACCATTCCCTTGTTTGAATGATCCATATATAATAGTCTCCACCCAGTTATTCATAAACCCCTCCCCTTTCTCCCTTATATGGTCCTGTTTAGAATACTCCACCCTTGCTCCACCCCTTTTTCCAGAGAGTTCCCTCAAAACGCTATATAAGTCCAAGTCCCCCATTAATAAAGGTTCATTCTGTTCCACGTCTACTCCGAGTCAGATCATTTGTTCCCCGGGCTGCGACACTACTCCACTTGCCTCTCTCTCTTCGTAGACATGTACAAGCTCAATTTTACAGGGCATTTTGTAGGTCGTATCTGCCTATGCCTAATCTTAACTACATGAGTGCTTTTAAGCACAGAAAGAAGGGAAAGCAATCACACAGACTGTTAAAAAAAAAATTGGATTCTTTATTACACAGGACTGGCAAAGTATGTCAGATATTGACTTCAGTCAGTTATCCCAAGACAAGGACATCTGGAGATGCCAAAACTCTTCTTGGGATCTAGCTCCAGACACCAGATCCTTAATGATGTTAAATGAGAATGGTTACTCACAAGTTCTATACTCCTACCACCCAGGATGCTCAGGCTATACTGGGATATGTAATCTTTCTAGGAACAGACTTCTGTTCTTTTGGAGATGCTTTATTTTCTTCTTTTGAGGCTGCTACGTCAGAAATTCTTTTTTTGTGCCCTGTGGCCTATGCATGCATCTAAAATCCACCTTATTCTTCTCTTCTTCTGTAAGTTATGTGGACTAGTCTCTGGATCCCTTTCCCCCCATGGCGTGGGGTGGCCCAGTTCTAGTTCCATTTCCATCTGAGGAACCATTTCCGACAGCTTGAGGTGGATAGGGAAAGGGAACTCCAGCACCAGGGGTTTCTTCAGATCCTGAGCCTGGAGGGGAGAGGTGCTCTCCCCTCCTTCCACCCACGTGGTCTCATGGCAGGCACAAAGACAGCACACCGGCGTGGAGAGGAGGCAAGAGCGAGTTTATTGTTGGGGGGGGTTACATTTATAGGGTTAGGAGGACTCACAGTTGTCGTGGGGGGTCATGGGAAGAAGAGAGCATGAGTTAGCAAATAGACTACAAAAAGCCATTTTGAAGCATGTTTAAACCAGAGTTTTCCCATATAATGCAGGTTTACTGCTATACTAGTCATGCTCACAGCACAGCCCAAGAGGGATGCCATGGTGTGTTTGAGCACTGGGGCTGGTGTGCTAGCCTTGTGTTGCACTGAAGGTAAGTGTTAGAAAAGAGAACAACTTTGACCCAGGTGGTTCAGCTGTACTCCTTTCTGTGTATCCCCAAAAGACCCAGGCTGGAGTGCTTGTTCTAGATATATAGATAAATAGATATGAAATTAAGAACTATGAAACTTTATAAAACTTTCACTGGCTTCATGATTCATACAGACTAAAACAGCTTGAGGAATCAGAGATAGCTCTAAAGCACTCATGTAGGTGGTTTTAAATCAGAGAAGAGCTGAGCTCTAATACATGATGGACTCTCAGTCACAGTGTGATAAATTATTGCTGTGATCTTCCATAAATTCCAAGGTGGAGGAGGGTGTAACACCCCAGTCCCGAAGCCACAAGCTTTACCGGGAATATTACTTTTATTTAAGGCTCCAAGTGTTCATGCATCAAACTTTTGCAGAGCCTTTGGTTCTTTAGTACATCGAAGTTGTGTGAAGAGAACATGCTACACACATTTCCCAAGAGACTTCTGTTAATTTAGTGAGAAAATATGCATTTTGGCAAAAGGTTCACAGGGGTAACATACAACCAAGGAGAAGATTCCACTGAAGCATCCAACACACACTAACTCTTAGTAAAATACAACCCATTGGTTTTAAGTTACCCACAAGAGTTTAAGGAAAGAGTGAAGACAGAAAGGGAGATTAAGAGAAGAAAGAAGGAGTAAAGAGAGGAGAGAAAGAGTAAAGAAAGATATTGAAATAAGAGAAAAATAGTTACCATCAGAGTCCTCTACATGATGATGACTGTGAGAGAAAGCTCTGTGCCCATGTATTTATGTGCTCTCGCCAGCATGGTCACCTCTCCCAGGTGGGATGTCTGGCTTGGTGACCACTCAGTGCCTTCCAGGCCAGAGTGACGGATGGTGCAACCAATCAGAGGCTCCAGGGGGTGTGGGCGGGCAGGCTCCCAGGTGGGTCTGCTTTGATTGGCAACTCTGCCACATGGCTCCTGCTCTCTGTGCCATGACTGCCATGGGGCTGCAGGCCTGATCCTGAGGACTCCTACCTGTCCCCTCCCCTGACACACACACATGCACACACACACAAACACACACACAAGTTGGTTGATTCGACCCAATAATCAAATAATCCGACAAGACTCAAATCCAGTCTCTCACAGAGGGAAAGTTTGCAACTATTGATATCCCACTTTTCTGAATAAAACACCTTACTACTTACACCTTATTTTGCATGCAGTCAAAAGAGAAGTAGATGTATCAGTTAAGTTCCATTGTTGTCTGTCCTAGCAAGGTGGCAAGCAGCATATGAGATACTCAGTTTTTCTGGCTATCTCGATGAACTGAATATAATTGAAGATGTGCTGTGATTTTCTTATTTTTTTTTTATGAGAGCAAAAAGTACTGTTAATGTCAGTGCTGTTAGTGCTACATATCTAGCTGAGATGACCCTTCCTTAATGCAACTTCAGAAAAGCATTTGAGTTCATGTGACTGTTATTCCTAAGACTACATTAAACTAAATCTTCACATACAATCAAATGATTAGAAGTAGGCTGATTTTAAAAACACCAAAAACCAACCGAACAAAAATCCAGACCCCATCATGAAAAAAAAAAAAGAAAGAAAGAAAGAAAGAAAGAAAACAACAATCAAACAAGATACTCCACTTGAAAGTGTTTTCTTTTGAATCTGGAGCTTTGAAACCAACACAAAACCCTGCCATATTTCCAATTCAGTGTCATGCAGGAATATGAATTTTAAAACAGTTTAGTGTTTATAGAAGTTTATGTGTCAAGCGGATAACACAGCATGATTTGTAGGTAATGAGAGCTTATGCCACAAAAAATGGCTTAAGGATTTGTCGTATTTTAGAGTCTTACATCTGAAATTATGACCCTCTGAAGGAAATGAGAGCTCTTGCTCAGTTAATGTCTCACTCTGCATGGCAGTTTTTGACTAAAAGTTCTCTGGATAACTGGAGTGTTGTGCTGGGGTTTACTGAAGTCCACATTACAGTTTGACTGGAATATGCAGGTCTGGACTGCAGATCATTAAAAGAGGAAGGTGTTCCAGTTGTAAAAACAACAAATAGCACAACATTTTTCAAGTGTGTTTGTCTCTGGCACTTCTGTACATGTATCTGAAAGACCTTTTTGTGAATGATGCCTCTTGGAATCCCATTCTAAGATGACCAAGCTCCACAACGTTGGAAATCTTCATCCATAATTCAAATTGATAAAACATCCACATGTTTTATCAGTTTTATCAACTACAACTCAGTGGAGTTGTAGTTTTGAGTGGAGTTGTAGTTTGTAAGTCTAGTCTGTAAGCATAGATAAGGTTTTTCTGCCTTAATTAAAGGACTTGGAAATAGTTGACATTAAAAAAAATCCATTATTTTTCCTTCTTATATTTTATAGTGCTACACATTTCTTAATCATTCCAGTAGCTTATTTTTTTTTTGTGATCACAACAATCTCCTGTGCATGTCATTGTGAATTCACAGACATGATATTACAAAGTCATTAGAGATCTTGGTGATGCAAACCCATCATGGTTACATCATGTCAAGATGTTGGTGAATAATGTCACTGTGAATCTTCGGAGTGTATTTCATGATAAAGAATTGAAAAAAAAGATGCTAGAACAGTTCCAAAATTGGAACTTCGTGATTATTTAAGGAAAACTGTAAGTAACTGTGACTTGTACATGTTACGAGATGCTCTGTCTTCTGAACAATGGCTTAATCTTCCTCATGTTAGCCTATAAAAAAGTAAAGATGCCCATGACTGTGAAATTTCATGTCTGGCATGTCTCTAGGAGTGTGATAGCAAATGAGGAACAGTGTGATATTATTTAATTGACAAGGATAGAAGGAAATTTAGGCTGGAATTCTAAAAGCTAGTAGTGCCAGAGGTTTATAGGTAAGGTAGAATTCTTAGTATGATTACTAAAATATACACTAAGGAAGAGACAATCCTTGTCAACAATTCTTCTCTGAAAAGAAGGCAGAATATGGAAAGAGAGATTGAGGGTTAGTTTTACCTCGTTATAACTAAATGTGTTTTCAGCTCTCAGTGAGTTCTGAGCCTATATATATCAAAGTACAAATTAACTGAGACATTTTTCCTGCAGATGAAAGGAAAAGGTTGCTGCTGACATTCGAGATCATGCTGATGATGCAGATTCCTTTTGAACCCAGATGAAAGTTTGCAGAATGTATGTGTTTTTCATGTTAGTTTCCAGTTTTTACTAAATTTCTTCTTAATTTGTGATCAATCCATTTTTGCAGGCATGATTTGCTGTGACAATTTTTCTACCCAGATGCTTTGCTACTTAGAGCATTGTAATTCAAATACAGAAAGATAACAAGTCTATATGTTGCTTGAAGCAAAGCTTCTGTTTCTTCATTTAATGTCAGGTCTAGTGTCTTTTAAATAGTGGTATTCAGTTTCAGAAGAGGAGTGTTCTTGTATTGTTGATCTTGGTAGGCTGGAGACAAGATTTGGAAAATGTGATAGTTGGGTGTGCTGGGCTGTCAAGGGACTTGATCCAGAAATGTTGGAGGTCACTGGACAAGGTCCTACATTAGATAGATATTTTATAATGTTGATATAGATAAAAGACATACAAACAAAATTTAAAATCCTCTCTCCCTTCACATTTTTTTTGGTAGGTGGAACTTGTCTTATTGTGAGTTTATCTGCTGTGAATTTTGTCCAACTTAACAATTCTCAGCCTTTTTACTGTATATTGAGATACACCAAATGGAAAGGGAGGATTTTGTAATATTAACTTCTTCCTGAAATTTCATTTGTCTGTACATATTCCTTTTCAAAATAAACATTATTAAGACATTATTAAGATAATTTCTTATTTATAATAAGGATCAAAGAAAGAGTTGAGCAAAAATATGGAATTATTCATTCATGATTTGTGATTACTTGTTTGTAATTTAATTACCTTTGGCAAGGTACAAACTCTTATTTAGTTTATTCTAGCAAGGTTTTTTTTTTTTGATACAATCATCTTGGCCAATAAACTCCAAATTTTAATTTGATTTTCAGACTACTGTTTCAATGTTCATGAAAATAAACCCTTAGATTAACTCAGTTGGTTAGAGCATGGTGGTAATAATGCTAAGATTGTGGGTTTGATCTCTGTATGCGCCATTCACTTGAGTTGGACTCGATCCTCCAAAAAACTCCTTCCTCTAACAATTTATCAGGCTCCGCCTCAAACATGATTCTTTCTTTTTTATAAATATGGTTAAATTTCCAAATAGAAAACTTTTTGTACAAAAGAAAGAGTTTTCTTGGTTGAAAGTTATATACAAAAACACTAACATTTTTTCATAAAGTAAATTAATTATATCTAAAAATAAAATGAAAATTAAATAGGTAAATATGGTTTCAAAGACCAATTTTAGCTTTCTGGACAGAGTTAATAGGCTTTTTAAACTGGAAAGAAAAGTACCATCAATTTGATTCAAGATGATTTGAAATATGAAAACTGCATATCTTCAGTACCTATTGTTCATTACAGCATTGGTACTTTAAGAATCCATCCCACTTCTTTCAACATAATTTCCAAAATATAATTTGTTCCAGTGAGAGAAGAATTGCTTTTCAACTCTTTGTATTGGTTTGTTCTTGTTATTGTGTTGGAGCTGCAAGATAGTGCAGAAAAAAAGAGAAATATTTGAAATATTTGTGATGCAGATAGTTTTCAGATGTGTTGACCATGTTGATCAGGTTTTAAAAATATTTTCTGAGAAGCATGGTACTCTTGGGCTTGGTGTCATCTCACATGACACCATTGAAAAAAAAGTTGAAAATTCTTAAAAGTTAGATAAATTTTCTTGCTATGCGCAGGAGAGAGAGTGATATATCAGAAAATCCAAACCTTCCAACTTCCCTTTCCTTGCTTTATTTGAAAGACCAAGCTTATCCTAATAAATCTGAAATGTTTACTGATGATTTGACAAAGCATTTTTGATTGGAAAATAACTATTATTGAAAATATGATGTTTGAAAAATTTCCTTTAGATTCCATCACCCCTCCAAGATTAATTTTTGCATACATCTATGCTTTTTAAAAAAACCTATGTCCTCCTTAGCTGTTGTTATCACTGATGGAAATTAACCCTAAGAGGTTGTTCTAACTTGTTAAACCAGGCCTGTCAAAATAAAGATAGTTTGACTATCTTTACAATCTATAGTTTAATCCTGAAGCTGACCTCCTTAAAATCCAGGCTTTTTCCTCTTTATATGCTATCAGGTGACACATAGATATCCAACAGGATAAAAGGGAGGCTTGCAAAGAGTGCTGGTAGGAAATGAAATTTTTAGGAGTCAGAGATGAGCTCCTTGACTCTGAGCTGCCTTAATTAGGAACTTGGACGTCTCTAACTGGGATTTGGGTAATGTTACCCCTATATGGGAAATGACCCAAGGTCACTAATGAGGTGGTTCAAGTTACTTCTCATAGAAAAACTTCTGATTTTTCTTTTTTTTTTAGCTGGATGGAACTTTTAAATTCAAGATAGCCTTAAAAAGTCATATTTGGACTTCTTTTAATTTATTCACTACAAATATATTAACTCAAACGCAGGGGTTGTGAGCAAACCTCTTAAGAGATTATTTGCATTTTGCCTAAAAGAATATAAATCAACAATTGACTGCTGCAGACATTAAAATATACCACTTGAATTCTAACACTGCTGTGAAATTAAATATAAATGCTTCAGAGATCCAAACAACATTAAAGCTTTGAAGAAGATAGAATTTTAAATCTTGATTTCTGGCAAGAGAATACATGTATAACAAACAATTAGGAAATAATATAACTCCTTAGGAAAATTATTTCCTTACATTAGTTTCTGTGTGTCCAGAGTCTACATTCTGAACAAAATGATTAAAACATTGTGTGAAATATTTGTTGTTAAATGTGATGCCGTAACAGGTAAAAAAAAAAAGGGCAATATGAGTTTGATTATAAAATTATGCTATTTTTTGAAATACAGTGTAATGGACAAGTTGAGTAACCACTTTGAAGCACAGTTAAACTACATTGTTTTTAGTGATAGTTTTGAATATTAGCACAAGACTCTATTTATGAGATATGGCAAGCTTTTTTCCATGTTTTACATTAACATATAGGAAATAGCACTGATTTATGGCGGTAGTATTAAACAACAGTCCAACACAGAAATCAGAGTATGAAGGAACTAGAAAATCATCTCTCCAAATGCACTGCTGTGCCACATTTTAATGTCATTGATAATTTGTCTTTTATATAGGGTTGTCTTTAAAAATAAGGTAATATAGCAGCTTCACCGAGGAATGAGGTTTGGCTGTTTATTGTTTCTTTGTACAATTTTAGGTTGAAAAGAGATGCCTTTTAATATCAAGCAAACAAACCAACCAAACAAAAAATGAAATATTTCTTTTTTCACTCCATCTGCAATTAGAAAATTAGATTTGTGGTCTCAATTCAGCTTCTGCTGCAGAGTGGGAAGACAGTTGACCTAAAAGCTTTTGTGATTTTTGAACTACAGAAGACACTGCAGACCTCTAGAAAATTGAGGCTATCTTAAGGAATTCAAACATCTTGTTCTGTGTAACATTTGCTAATTAATTTATAAATGTCATCAACTGTAACTTTTGTCATCGTCATTCAGTATTTAGATTCTGGAATATCCTCAGCATCTTTCATAGGAGTGACCTCCTCCAGTTACAACTCCTTTATATAAAAAATTTTCAAAGAGGAAGAAGCAACTGTCTTCTGAAAATTTCAAATGAAGAGGTGATTAGGTATTTATATAGCACTACACCCATTCTCAATTCCTATGGCCACTAATGAGGTTAAGAACACTGAAAAAATTAAAGACAAATTGGAGCAGGTGAAGAGAGGAAAAGCTAAAGAGACATGAGGCTTACTAGCTAATATCCCTCAATATCTGTAATGATTTTAGGTCCATATGGAATATCACTTAAGATATAACTCAGCATATTTTTATCCATAATGATTTAGGACCTCTTAAAGTAAAATAAAGCAAGCAAGCAATAAATTTCCATAACAAATTAAAGTAAAAATGTAGCAGTGATTTACAAAGTAGGTCAAATGTTGATCACTACACCAAAGATGTAGTTAAATTACAGGATCAGCAATTTCCTAATGCTGAGCAGGACTCACAGGGATGGGTAATAACTTGTATGTAAACTACTTTAAAACTAAGCAATTTATGATTCTGTCATACTTAAACTTTGAATACCAAAGTAAATTCTCTAGTATGTCATGTATTCTCCCACCCAACCTAGTTTTAAAATTTTCATCTTATACATTGATGAACTCTCTCTTTTACACTGCTTGCTGAACTAATGACTTAGTTAAAAGACTAATTTTTGTTATTCTTGTTTGCCAGAAATCACAAATGACAGGTTTCTTGTCTTTGTAGATTTTTAACTGTGGAACAGGGAACAAATGCTGATGCATGTCTTTCAGACAATTTGTAAGCTTTCTAAGCATGGTTCTGATGTTTCTGTATCACTACAAACAAGGTTTCTAAGCTCTTGTTCTGATGTCTTTATTGTGGGGATTTTGAGTCCTTGCCTACACAAATGCTTTCACACTCACAATGAACAATTTGGAAAACCTTATTTTTACGTAGAGTTTGAAGAAACAACTAGATAGCTGAAATGAAAAGTAATTTGAGATGTATCTCATATCTCAAAGTGTTCTGAAATTTAGCAGTGGAGAAAGCTGGACTTTCACCAATAATCTCAGAGTGATGTTTTTAAACACAATGCTTTTTGTCACTGGGTGACTTTTACTGGACAGTGGCTGGTCTTTTCCTCCTTGCATGATTAGACTCAGGTGTTCTGGAGCATGAATCTTCCACTAATGATCTTTTGACTAAGGTGGCAAATATTTTTGCTGCTGTCTTATGATATTGCAATTGGAAAGTGATTTTATATTGTTGAGTCTTCCTGTGTTATCTTTTGACAAAGCATGCTTGTGGTCTGTCTTGTAGTGTGATTCAAATTCGATCACCCTTAGCCAGCATAAATTCAGTCCTTTTTGCCTCAGTAGTCAGCCTTCTATGTACATGCATGGTATGGCCTGTGTATCTTGTGTAAACAGTATATACAGTTCCAGGAGTTAGCACTTTAGCTTTGGCAATGGAAACAGTCTGAATCTGTCAGTTTAATTTAAAGCCTTAGTCTGGATTGGCAGAGCTAATTAGCCAGGGGCACTGTTGTTTTAATAGTGCTGCCCTGAATTTAACACCTTGTAAAAGTGCTACCCTCTGCTGCTCAGACACCCAGGTGGTTCAGAGGCACACGAACTTGTTTTAAATACATCCTGCTAACATGCCCTTAGTACCCTACCCCCGCTCACTCACCACAGTTCAAAACATCTGTGTGGAAGGTTCCATTTGAAGAAGAAAGTATATTCCAGTTTAGGTGGAAGATCTGATACATGATACAACTATTTTCCAGAAACGTTGAATCTTGAAATAAAAAATCCTTTAAAATGAGTGAAAAAACCCCAACAACACTGAACGAGAAAATCAGACATTCAGACTCCTACATGCCAAGTAACAAAATTAAAAATAAAATTGCTCTCAAAGAAGAGAATTTGCAATGGTAATGGAACTACATATAGGTCAAATAGTCTATCTTCTTCACACTTTCAACTTGATCGAAAAAGTTCCTTTTAAGCTTCTTGAGATGTCGCATTTAAAATACAATTTTGTATAGGGCATGTATTCTTGTGCAACCTATTTTGCTCACAGTTTTGTCCAATGGCTCCCAGACACTGTTCTGATTCTTTTTATTATTCTCGTCTTGGAGTTGAAATACATTTCATTGGTAAATTCAGTTCAGTATTCATTTAGGCCATTGTTTTAGCGTGGATATGCAGTTTAAGTGTTTTTACTACCTTCTCTTAAATTGTAAAATTTTGTCCAGGTTGAAAGTAGTTTTGAGAAAAGCCTCAAATACTTGAAGACAATGATACCCAATGTGGCCTCCAAATGATGATTGGAATCATGAGAATAATAACCCTCTGTGCAGTGGTTTGTCCTTTATGCACATTTCTTTCCATCTACTTTCTATAGGAAATGTTAGGGAAAAGGATATAGTTGCTGCTAATAGCAGATTCCAAACTCTAATATCTACTGAGATATAGAAAAATTTGTAATTGCAATAGACTCAAGCAGCAAAGAGAGAAAAAAAATTATTTAACTGAGACACAAAGCAAAGCTATGAAATGCAAAAGGATAACGGCAGTTTCACTAGGAATGAAATATTCATGTTGCTAACTTACATAAAACAAAAGATGGAGTGTTTTCTGCAGGGAAATTACTTTTGCTGATGAGCTCCATTTACTCCATGATAGAGTTTTAAATTTTTGAAAACCCCCTTGGTTTTTCTTTTTTTTCAGTTCTAGCGGTTTTAATTTTAGTGTTATAAACAGATAGATGTAAAATTTCTTGCTGAAAGGGCCTCATTCTGTTTAGTCTTATTTATTATATTCAGCAAAAGTAGAATTGCTTCTGTCAATGACAGTGAATAAAAAATCAATATTTAAGATTGCAGTCTCATAGACTTCATGTAACAAAGTAAGTACTTTAGTTTTAAACTGTCCTATGATGAAATATATCTTCACTTAATTCCAGTTCATTTTTAACATGCTTCTTGTAATGTCTCCAGAGGTTCTAGTTTTGCATGAGGTAGCGGGAAAGCAGACAGTAACAGAGGGAGTTGAGAAATGCAACTTTTGGTCAGAATTAACAAATGTACTCAGAATTATGAGATCTGATGTGTTTTCTTCGTGCTCTTGGTGGAGGATCAACATATAGGGCTTCCTTGTCTCAAAGGCAAACCCTGATGTTATCAGTGTAGAAAGATTTTTATATGCTTATGCAGGCTTGATATGAAGCTGGAGTGAGGAAATCTGTAGAACTGGTCTCAAGCTAGGCTTGAGTTCTCTAAAACATTCATGAATCTACCATGTTTCTGTATCACTACAAACAGGTTTTTAAAGGCCAGGTAGTTACTGATCTTATTGGATTTTTGCCAAAATATCAGACTTAAAACCTTCTAAATGGTTGCTTCTGCCAAGCTGTGGACAGCACAGAACTTCACGGTGAGTTGTTGGCTTATTTGCAGTGTCCCAAAAGAAAGAAAGCACTAAGAGAATATAATTTCATCAAAGTCTATGAAAAAAATGTTCTTGGAAGATGTTAGATAGTGCTAGGGCATACAGAATGTATAAAACAATAGTAAATAAAACCTGTTTAAAATTAATAACATAACCTTATTTTCCTTTTCTTTTGACTGTAAATAATGCAATATTTTTAGTATGTCTATTTAGATACCAAAATACAGCCAAGTTTGTCTCACAGAACAGAAATTTTGTAAATAAGCAGCAAAGTTATGGTTCTAATTTGTTTGAAATTATAATATTTTGCCTACTAAATAGGTAACTAATGAAATAGATTTGCTTGATTGCAAACAAAAGACAAAGAGTTTGAAGAAATAAGCATCCTAGGGAATATGTAGGTGCCTAGTTTTTTGGGTTTTTTTAAAGCTGCTGTAGTTTAGTGTCTCTTGTACAAGTGTTTGCTGGAATAGATTTGCTAACAGTATCCTTGCCATTGACTCTTTGAAGTGACAGATGTTGTCAGGAAAACTCCACCTTCCCTAAGGGAATCTTTCGTTAATAGATCATAATAGTGACAGAAGCATAGCTCTTGAGAGATTCAAGATGATGAGACAGGACAGGCTTGAACTGTGTATCAACAAATTATGAGAAAAGTATCATGCTTTCCTTACTTTATGAACTGAGAGTAGAGCATGATTTTAATATAGAGCTCTTCTAATGTAGATATTACCAGGGAAATAGATGCTGGTACTGGTTATTTCTGGAAAGTGGATTAGGACCGCCTGGTTATGCTGTGGGTGTCAAGGAGCAGAGTTGGTTCTGTGGCAGCTGCTGGGAGTGCAGTGCAGGTGGCTGAGCTACTCAGGCCATGAGGTACCACAGCTGAAAGAGTTACCTAGCTTCCATACCCTCTGGCAGTCCATACTGTGGGACACAGGCTGCTGTAGTGGAGTGAGCTGAATATGAAATTGTGCAGAAAACCCACAGTAGAGTGGAAAGTCTTAAGACTCTCAGCTTATTGGCAAATTAATCATTGGAACATCTTCCCCTTCACCTGCTCATATTTGGATTATAGTTCACAGAATCAGAGATTATGCTGAGTTGGAAGGGATCCTCAAGGATCATCAAGTCCAACTCCTGGCCCTGCATAAGACCATCCCTAAGAGTCATACAATGTGCCTGAGAGTATCATCCAAATGCTTCTTGAACTCTGTCAGGCTTGGTGCTGTGACCATTTTCCTGGGGAGCCTGTTCCAGTGCCCAACCACCCTTTGAAGCCATACCTAAATTCAGTTTTTCCCTAGGTGTATGAATCTATCATGCTATTAATAGCTAAAATGACCTTTCTTTTCTCAAAGCCTTCAGAAGAAAGGCTGATAAGGTTGAATAGCAATAACAGTTCTAGTATTTGTTTTAATTCTTTATCTCCCTAAAGGTATTTGCAAAGCTGGTAAGTATAATCAGACCTGATCAGAAACTTCTAGACAGGATAGAGCTTTGCTGGCTGATACAATAGGACTGACTGGTTTGACTCCAGCTTTTGTTTGTCTAACAGGTTTTGCTAAAGCAGAAGACGTTTATATTGTGTAATATGCAAGTGGTCCTATAAATGAGTTATTTCTACGGGGAAATATTTTTCTATTGATTTACATGAAGGTTGGGAGAAGCCCTTAACATACTGAGCTCGAGTCCGTGCTTAAGAATTGGCCAATAAATAGCCTTATCAAGAATTAATTTTTAACATGTTTTGTGGAGTTTAGTATGTAATCCTTGTTTGTAACAGTTAACCATTCACCATCTCATTCAACACCCTGGCAGGGTGCAAGCCAGTGTGCTGATTCCTTTGGCTGTGCATTACAGATGTAACACTATTTTCTTTAGAACTATCATGGTTGCTATAATGAAGTGATGCAGAAAATGGCCTCTATCTGCTTTCCTCTCTAAGCAGATAGATTATGTGGTAAATTTCTTAGAACTTCTTATAAGAACTCTTATTTAAATATAAAGTGGAGTAATATTGACTTTGATACAACCAAAACAGGATATTTGATCTCAGTATAGCAGTGATAATTATATTTTGCTCTTCTGCTGTCAACTACAGATGAAAAAACATGATGATAAATGCAAATCTGTACAGTCCTAGAGAGACATCTGTTGCAATATAAAACTCAAGGTAACATGTCCTTTCTCTAGACATGTTCATTAGAACATGTGAGCCAGTAGCATCTTTTTCTCTGATGTGGGGAAACTTCTCTAGGCTGCTGGGGTCACAAATTGGAGAGATTAGGTGGGAATTCGCATTATACATTTGGCAAAAGGTTGTCTTTCCTGCTCTGTCTTGGATCTGTTGAAGCTAACAGTTCATCTAAGAATGGTTGAAAAAATGTAATTCTTTGGGTCCATGTTCCACATTGACATTATATGGGACACTTTGACATTTTTTATCTCATAATAGAATGTTCCATTGACGTTCTAGGGGTTATTCTGAAATGTTACACACTGATGCTATAAATTGGTGATTTATAACATTGATTATTTACAGGGATTTTTTTATGAATGAAGTATGATAATGTGTAAAGAAAAAAAAGTAAGGAGTGAAAAAAAGTTTTTCTTCAAATAGATTCAAAAATAGATCCAGAGAATATTTTTAATCATTAGCATAAAGATGTTGCCACTTTCCAGAGGGGAAGATATTTTGTAGGAGATGTTTAGCCTTAAGGCAGTTTGTTCTTTACACAGAGGCATAAGAAATACAGCTCCTGGCAGTTTTTATCATTACTAATAAATTAATAAGCAGAGTTTCGGAAAAAAAACATGTTTTATCAGACGGACATGTTACACTATTCTTATAAAAAATTCTACACAAGTAAAAGTCAAGCCTGTGGGATTGTATTATTGCATGTTTTTTATACAATTGCTTTTCACAGAGGAAAAACAGACTGAGCTGGTGATGAATGATGGATGAAATTTTTAATTTGTAACTAAAAAAAAAAAGTTGTATTCCCAAGTTCCTTTAACAAGGGAAATAAAAAATTACTGTACAGCTATGGTTTGATAGATAATATTCCATTAAAGTGAACTGCATGCAGGAAAATTAGGCAGGATTATGAGAGAGATTGACAAGCTTTAAATAGCCATGAATATGTGAATAGTTGACCTATTTTACTTCCTATTTTAATTGTAGAGATGAGCAGATGAAGGATTGTGCTGGAGAATGCAACTGGAGCTTTTAAGGGAGGAGAAACTGAGAAATAGCAACCCTATAGGAATATTTCAAGAACTCAGAGGTAGTTGGATAACTATTAACAGATCAGCTATAGAGTGATCTCATTGCTGGCATCAAGTATATGAATATCACCAAACAGTGATTTTTGTCAGATATCTGAGGAGCAGAAGAAAGATGATTCAGCCATTGGAGTTACTTGAGATTATCGTGGAATCATTTCAAAACTAGGAAAAAAAAAAAGAAAAATCAAAGCAAGGTCATACTTTGGCCACATAATATAGGGACTGTAGGTGATTTTTACACTTGTAGTCTCGTTTGGTGAATAGTTTTGTGGGGAAGAGTTGTCATTTTGGTTTTGAAAGAGGAAAGACAGCAGCTCGCTCAAAACTGCCTGAGTGAATGACATCTACTAATATATTTTCTGTTGCTTATTTCTACACTAAGAGAACCTAATGAAATTCTTCTCAATTCACTTTCGGATAGGTATTAGTGGACACTCAGTATTTAACAACATATATGAGCTTCAACATCTTTAAATAATCAAGGAAAATGTAGTTTTTAATCATGTGGTCCAATTCAGTAATAGCAAATCCTCTCAAGCTTCTGTAAATTTTCTAATGACAAGAAAAAGCTGTTATCTTCTGTGCCTTTTACCTTTTTCAGAAAACAAATCAACCTAAACACCCAGCTCTTTTTTCAACTACAAGTAGCAAATATACAGGATCAAAAGTTGAACTATAGTAAACACAATGGATTTTTGTTGCTTTTAGATACAAATGTCAGTCTTGAGTTCTACTGTGCCCTGAGCTCTTTTGACTCCACTGATAATAATAGTCTCTTATTTGTTGTACAAATCTGGTAATATTAGTACTTTCCAGTGGGGATCAAACAGAACAACCTATGTGAGAAATAGATCACAACACAAACTGAAATTTTCTTGCCTATGTAAGGCTGCTTGCATGCATGGTGCTAATGAAAAGCCCAGCATAAAGCTCATCATTTTTAAAACTGAATTCTCAGGAAGGTCAATTAATAGTCACAGATCCTGGATACAAGAATGGTTTGGGTCAAAGCAGTAGTGTCAAGAGATAGGTCAATCATAACATGTCATTCTTGCAATTTCAAAGACACAAAGGCAACAGAGATAAAGTATAAGCTGCCTAACTTGAACTTTTTGAGGAACCATGTTTACCACAGCAAGGATTGCAGGAACTACTGTTAATGGGAGCTACTGTAATTCACTGAATGAGGTGTGTAGTCTTGGTGAAGTTTGTTTTCATTTTGTTGTTTTTAAATACCTCTTAATGCTGAGTGTTTAATTTTCTTGAAATGATACTATCACTCTGGCATATGTCAGACATACCAAAACTGCTGTTTCTTATGAGCAAAAATAATACAGTCACATCTAGTAGATACTGGCTACTTAAGGATAGTACCTTCAGAGACAATGCTACCAATGTTGATTCAGATTATTTTTGACACAGCATGATATTTGTAGGCAATTTTCCTGAAAACTCCCCCTTTAGATTTCTGTAAGCCTGAAGAAAATAAAGAATTCATTTGGGCAAGGATGGGAATGCCATCTGACTAGCCAGAGTAGCCACTTTCTTTGATGTTAGTAGTGAGATGTCTTAAGGAGGCTTAGTTGTTAGAGGAAGCAGCTTAGGAAAAAAAAGGAAACTTAAGTATTTGTTCTTCCATCTGAAAGAGAAATACTGCATAAAAATTTCTGTTGAGTAATACTTATTTTTTCCTTGGCTAAAGTGCCTATTAAGGATATACAAAAGCTGGGGGGAAAAAGGGATTAAGTGCCCTTGTTGCACATACAGAAGCAGCCGTGCAGCGTTTAACATCCTGCTTTGCAGACGCTGCTGAGTTCTTTGGGCTGGAAGTCAGCTTAAAGAAGACAGAAGTTCTCTACGAACCTGCACCTCAGGAAGTCTTCCATCATTCCCGTATCACCATTGGCAAATCAGAGCTCAGATCAGTTCAGCAATTTAATTACCTAGGTAGCATCATCTCCTCGGATGGTAAGATTGACGGAGAGATAGACAATAGGTTAGCAAAGGCATATAGTGCCTTCGGAAACCTTCATAAAAGAGTTTGATGAAATAAACATCTGAAGAAAAGCACAAAGATCAGCGTTTACAGAGCCATAGTGCTGTCAACTCTCTTATATGGATCTGAATCATGGGTCATCTACCGCCACCACCCACGTCTCCTAGAACGCTTCCATCAACGCTGTCTCTGCACAATCCTAAACATCCACTGGTCAGATTATGTGACCAATACATCTGTTCAAGAACAAGCAGCAGTCACAAGTATTGAGGCCATGCTGCTGAGAACACAGCTGGATTGGGCAGGACACGTCTCAAGGATGAAGGACCACTGCCTCCCTAAGATCTTACTTTATGGTGAACTTTCCACTGGCTGCCGCAAGAGAGGACCCCCAAAGAGAAGATACAAGGACTCCCTGAAACAACATCTCAGCCTTGGCCATATTGATTAACATAACTGGTCTACTCTGGCCTCCAATCGGGAGGCCTGGAGACACACCATCTATAACGCTGCTGATGCTTTTGAGAAAGCACGCAGGATCACTCTCGAGGAGAAAAGACAATGCAGAAAGAATCGTGTCTTGCAGAATATACCACCTAAGGAGTCTTTCTGGTGTGCCTTTTGCAACCGGACGTGCCTGTCTCGTATTGGCCTTTTTAGCCACCAACACGCTTGCAACAAACATGGGTAGAGCCCTTCCCAAATCTTCATTCACGAAGCCTAGCCATGATGATGATATAGGTTTACTCAGTAATGTTAACAATAATTTTAAAATAACCACATTTGTCATCTGTCCAATGTATATATATTATGGCTCTGTCTGCCCATTTATTTCTTTTATTTTTTTGGCAGCTGTAAGACCCCAGGTTCGAGCTATGAGCTCATTGGAGGTGTTTTGCTTTAAAAATGTACAAGGCTCCAAAAATCCACCCACTGGATATATTAAAAAGGGCCTTCAGGTCTTTTGTACCTTGAGAGACTGCAGAGGAGAAGACTCTGCACATATTTCTCAGGATGTCAGATAACACACTTTTACTGGCAAACTTTAGAATATAAGGGAATTTTGTAAAAGTTTAAAGGGCAACATTCAACCAAAATAAAATATTTCTCAAAACAATGACTTAGCACATACAACTTAGGAAAATCTAAGCCATCTGAATTTAAGTTACCTAAATATCAAGAAAGGAGATTAGGAGAAGATGAAGAAGTAGAGAAAGAGAGAGAAAAAGAGAGAATTATACCTACCACCCCCGTTCCGGGGTTGATCCAGCTACCAAGAGTCCAGGAAATAACAGGGCTGTGACCACGCAATGGCTGCATGGTGTTGGTTACATCTGCTTAGGCCCCTCTGTGGCCACCACCCCTAGGTGGGACTTCTGGCCCACTGGCCACTCTGGGGCTCCAGGGTGTGGTGAGGGGCAGTGCTCCCCGTGTGCCAGTGACTGACAGCTGCTCTGGGGCTGCCCAAGGAGGCTCCAAGAGACTGGAGTACGAAGCAGGGCACTATTTCATCTTCATGAAATCTGACCTGTCCCTCCCCCCCCACATGCACTTGAGTTGGTCCGAGCCCATAATTAATATTATAATCCAATGTCTCACAACAGCTCACTAGCACTAAATTTTAATGAACATTCTCAGCGAGAACCACACATACCAAGAAGTGACACCTAAATTCAGTTGTCATTACCTCATGTTGGAGAATCTCCTTGACACCAAAATCAGCATTTCCTGTATAAGTCATTAGGTGTATGACCCTCAGGACAGCTACTCTCTGTGTTCATGTTCAAAGGAATATCATATAGGTGTATTAGGTGGATTGCAGGATCTGCTGTTTTGCATAACTGTTCTTTTCCACTCATATGCCTACAAAATCTGTTTCTGCCTTGGGGATCCTGCATCCTTCAGTGACCAAGAAAGGAGGAATCTTCTTTACTCCCTTCCCTCCTCCATAATTGTCTTGGCTGCTTTGCAGCATGTTCTGCTATGAATGCCGAAGGCGTATTACCTCCTGTTGAAACTAGTGGGAAATTAGGATTCTCTACACTGTTTTTTCCTCTACTCCTTGGAAGATATGTGGCTTATCCAGAGTGTAAAACAGAGGGGAAAATTTACAATAAGGGCACTTACCTTTTTATTCAAAGTGAATAAAAGACTATATCAGAAGGTTGAAAGCTTGGTTGGTATCCTTTGCATTCTGTTATTTCTTCATGTAAATCTGTGTTCATCCTTTGGTCTGCTCCTTATTAACTGTATTTTTTATACTCTTAATTTTAGACTTAGTTTTCTCTCCACTTTTTTCCCCCCTCTGATAGTCCTGCATCAGACCTCTTGATCCTACATTATTTGAGAAGGATAGGTTCAAAACCAGGAACATGTATTTGTTAATACCTTGTTACAGTGAAATTTAAGTCTGATAAACATGAGGAACAGAGAAGTGTGCTGTGAAGTGGCTAGAATAGCAACTACAGAACAGAGTGGAAGGGGAACAGAGGAGATGGTTATACCCACACAGGAGGTCCCCATCCCTGGAAACATTCGAGGTCAGACTGGACAGGACTCTGAGCAACCTGATCTAGGTGAAGATGTCCCTGCTCATTGCAGAGGTTTGAACTAGATGACCTTTAAATGTCCCTTCCAACTTGTACTGTATTATGATTCTATGATTCTAAAACTGTCAGGAGTGGACAGGGTGTTGATTGTGAAAGCATGTAATTTTGCTGGGCAAAGAGATTTGTGTTACATGATGGCTGACAGTAAGCCATATGGTAAAAGACTAGCTCTATATTTCAGTTTATCTGAGTATAGGAAAATTGCTCTTTTCTGCCAGTAATAACACTGTTTCTCGAGCTAATGTACAATCTCATATGCTTGCATACTAAGTACATTTATAAAAAATTCATAAATTTAAAGAGTTGAAAGCATTCAAAATCCAAGACCAGGCAATTGGATGTTAAAGTATTACAGAAAAATTGAACCTTACTTTCATTCATCCCAGATCTTGCATGCACTTAACAGGCCAGTTGTAGAATTCATACTTAATAGCTACTCCCACACTCATTCACTGCAGTATAGATTATACGAGTTCAATGAAAATTCTTTATGTGAGTTATCTCGGACTCTTTTGTCTGGATTTATTATGTCTGGCCATGGTATGCATAAGCCCAAGCTGTAAAAGATGTGCTTCCTAGAGATATGTCTCTCTATTCCTACTTCTTGGAAGTCCTCCAGCATGGCCGAGATCAGGATAGGGATGTTTAGCTGGGTGCAGTCTGGAATCTCTTGTTTCTTTTGCATTTTTGAAAGTTGGAAAAGGGACACAAAAACGTGAACTTTTGTTCAAAGTAACACAGTCACTGAATTGGTACAAGGTTTCCATGATGCCTGTTTTGTCTTCCACATTGATGGACTTGTCTGCATTTTCACTGTATTTCAAAATCCTTGATTTTAAAGGATTTTCACTTTTTCAGTGGAACTTGGTCTTGGATTGGAAATGGAAAATCACAGGGAATGCAGGGAATTAGGTAAATTACTGGAAAAGTTGTTCAAGTATTCCCTCTCATTATTAAAGGCATTCACCTCTTTTTCTCAACTTATCTAGCTGTCAGTTTCTAACCATTGAATTTTGTTATAGCTACCGGTTAGATTAAAGTGCCTTCTGCTATCAGAAATCTCTGTTAGATACTCATTGCTTGTGATCAAGTTATACTATAAACCTTCATCATAAGAAATGATTATGGATCAAGATAGTTAAGTGCGTTGGTGAAGAGAGATCTTAAGTCATCCTTCTGGTTGCTTTCTGAATATTTTTCAAGTTTTCCACATTTTTTTCTGAATTGTAGATGTTCCAACAAAACCCAATGTGTATGACATTGCCTTGATATTACAATGTATATACCATCTACAAAGGGAACACCATCTCTCTTCTGTTCCAGATGGTACTTTATTCAAATAATGTCTTGGCTACCATATTGTGCCTTATTTTCTTGATTAATACTCCATGCATTAATTAAATTATTACCATTGTAGCACAGTTTCCTGGAAGATCTCAGAGGATGTTATTCTTCCAGAATGAAAACTGGGCATTTTTTGGTGGATTGCTATAGATTCGTCTTTGATAAATTTCCATGTCTTATAAAAAGATACAAGTAACACACAAATACTATTTGCGGGTGGGACAACAGAAAGAGTCAAATGCCATATGTTACAATCATGTTATCAACGACAATATAGAGTCAAAATATTCATTTTGGAACTAAAGCCAATGAACCTGAAAATAATTGTGCTGAAATTCTTCTTTCAGTAGCTTTTTTTTTTTCTCTAAAGCTGAAGAAGAATAGGACTCTGTTCAGAAAGTTGCCATGGTTATGGTTTGAGACAAAGACAGTTAAAACAATATTATTGAAGTGTGAAAAGATATTTATTACTAAGACACATCTATATCAATTAGCCTCTATACACAAACTTCTCAAGGGGAGGTGCTACAATTATTTTTATCTAAATGTTTTTAAAGAACAAATAAAAGGAAAATGAGCATAACTTGCTGCCATTGAAGACAGAGATTATGGCTGTTAAGATACATTAGTAGAGGGTGAGTAAAGACTGTTGTAGAAATTTCCACAACACAGGCATAGAAATGTTTTACAACAATTTTTAATCCCATTACAGCACTTCAGAACTTTTTCCTTTCCACTCATCTTCCATTTTTCGAAGTTTTCAATCCCTAATTTTAATTTCACTTACTGCAGTGGGGTAGTTTGCTGGCCTCCAGCTGTGCTGAGTCTCCTCTGGGTTCTTTCTTGTTAATCACTGACATGGGTTGCTGCTTCTGGAAGGCACAACTCAGCAGAATGTAGAAAGTGCTCTGTTCCTGAAGTTCAGGGCATACTTAGTGGGCAGTTTGTCACCATATTCAATAACTCTCTATGTAAGATCACTGAAGTCCTATGATGAAAAAATAACTTTTATTGATTTAATCTTAGAAGACCCAACCTGTTTTCAATGGGGAGGACATTGCATCTCCTGCAGATGGGATGTCCATACTAGACAGGAAGATGTTCTCTGTCTTGTACATAATCAGGTTCTCCATTTGATGAGATATTGCATTTACTGGAATGTAGTCCTGGAGAAAAATGATAGACAACTTTGAGAACCTGCTGGCACCCTGCAATTGAATTTAAATGTGAATTTACAGTTCTCAAGAAAGACGAGAAGAGTCTAAAGGAAAGACAGAGAGCAAAACTGCGGGTAATTTAGGGTTTATAACAGCAGCTTAGCAGGAGTAGGAAGAGAGATTATAAAATGTTTTTTATAAGTGAGAAGTGGAATGTGGGACTTGAGAAATGAAATCAAGTATAGGAAAAGTAAAACAGTGTAAGATTTCAAAAAGGGTCAGAGAAGTCTGCTCATGAGCACTGGTTTGAAGATATGTATAGTCAACATTACATAGGTTGTATGAACTTCTTCAGATCTTCATGCTGGGTTTAGTTACACCCACCTACTAAAAGAAACTCTACTAGCTGATCCTCTTTTTAGTGACTTTTCTCACCCTGCTCTCGAGGATATAGTACAGATTTTTTGCTCTAGAAAGGCACTATTTTGAGCCATGTATGGGCTGTCTGCCTTTGCAGTTAAGGCTATGTACAGTGTTTTAAATTGAACTGGGATCATGGTTGTCCAAAAATACCTTCAGTACAAATATAGAACTCTGCTTATTTTATGGACTGAAATGTGTTTTATTTTTGTAATAAAAACTAGAGTACTTATCATTGTGATATGCAAGTACATCTTGATACATGCCTATATCATTCTGGAGCTTATTTGTGGGAGGGAGATACTATTGCCCTTCTTTATAGTTGGGAACACCAAAGCGAAAGGATTTGAGGCTTAGCTTTCAAAACTAAGACTTTGATCTTTCTATCACAAGGTGTTCTGTTTCTAATACTCTACAAGTGCTCAGAGACT
Source organism: Lepidothrix coronata (assembly GCF_001604755.1). Classification (NCBI taxonomy): domain Eukaryota; kingdom Metazoa; phylum Chordata; class Aves; order Passeriformes; family Pipridae; genus Lepidothrix; species Lepidothrix coronata. Next base: position 238,724 of record NW_016690396.1, read on the forward strand.
GACTTAAATTGGAATTGCTGGCACTAGAACGTTCTTAATTTGAGTGTATAGTTCCCTCGTGATTTTTTTTTTCCTCCCCTGTGGCTTTCTACTTTAGACTGCTTTTGCATAGAACTGAAAATGCTTTTCTAAAGGAGACCTCCTACAAGTTGTGAATGTAATGAAAGCTCAAGATTGTAGAAAACATCTTCCTAGAATATCTTACTAGATCAGCTATTAAACAATCCTTTGTTGTTGCTTTTGTTGTTTTTCAGGGTTTTTCCCCCCTCGGTTCAAGACCTTTTGTGGGAATACTATGTTTAGGGTAGGCATTTTCTTACTGAAATGCTACTTTTTTCCTTGTTCCAGTTATTTTTTGTTCAGTATAATATGCTTGTGTACTTTTTTCTCTCTAAAAGTCAGTTTATGTGCCTGCTGTTTCTCACCAGTGTTTTTATTTTGAGTAAACTATGTCATCTATTCAGTACAGTTTCCTATTTGTCTCTAGTTAATTTTGTACTTTTATCCTTTAAAAAAATTACAATGCTACTTCCCTTGCTCATACCCCCAGTCTCTTGTGGGAGAATTGGACAGGTATGTCCTAGAAATACAGCTGACAACTCTCTATCTCTTCAGAGCGACTAGGGTACAGGTGGTGTCTTACTCAGCCATTCAAGAAACATGTTACAAGTTATCACCTAGAACCACTCTTAAGAGTGGTGGTTTGGGCTGTTTTTCTAGTTGAGTGAAAAAAATGATAGTATTTGTACATTTGTGTTTTGTTTTTAAGAGCTGCTTTTAGATTAAAATGGTTTTAAAAAAAAAGACCCTGCTCCTGAAAAACACACTTCACTCCAACCACCATCCATCCTGCAAAAAAAAATGAACCAGTTTATAAGTTTTCAAAATATGTCAGCTTCTGCTGACATACAGGCAAGGATTAAAATCCACTAAGTTACTATCACCCTCACAACCCAGGTCTCCATTTAATGTAAAGAGTATCTATGTTCATAGGAAATTATCTGCTTTCGATGGTGTTTCCAGAGTGCTGTCTTCATACCTTCTTTAACTTCCAGCCTGTTGGCAAAAATGTTATCAAGGTCCCTAATAGTATTTATAATCACCTTCTTATATGATGGCTTGCACTACATGCTGATTTGTAGGAAATTTAAGGAAATGTTTCTGTGTTGTGATTATATGAGTTTAATTTTTGTTTGTGGCTTAGCTCTTACTATTTATCTTCAAAACAACAAATTAATTACTGCTGGTGAAATTCGATGCAATTTCACTTTCCTCTTTTGATGGTTAAACCAGAGTTAACTGCTCGACAAATAAATCTTGCACAGCACTCTGTTGCAGTTTAACAAAATTTATGCTGTCGGTTCAGGGAACTACTGGAAATGTTGTACTCAAGGCTCTCCAAAATGTAATTGAGAATGTCAGGAGAAATCACTACAGAATAGGCAATCGCCCAGATTTATTTGTTACATTAGACAGCTTTAAAGCATGCAGTATGTGTGAAAGGTGGAGTGCTGCAGAGCTGTTCAAGTACAGTAACACAGTTATGAAACATGGCCAAGTGACTCACACATTTGTTCTAGTTACATATATTTTAAATATAAAGGAATGATTACCGTTGTCAGATGCTTTACATGACTCATTAATTTTGAGAAGAGGAGAGGATAAAACCCAAGAACTCCTCCATGGATTGGATTTAAAAACTAGATGCAGGGAATTCAAAGAAACAGACAGGCAAGACACGTAGATCTTTACCCTGAATTTTAAAAGCAGATATTTTGTTGGATATGGATATAAGACATGAATTCCTATGACAAATCTTAAGGCAATATATTTCCAGTATTCTGTTCAATGGCTTTTAATAAATGTTGTCAATACATGTTTATTCTGTCACTGTTCTATGCTGTTGTCAAGCTTTATGGAATGATCTTGTGACCTGAGTGATGATTATAATTGTTCTCTGAAGTTTACTTTATTAAGCAGAAAAACATTTGCCTTTTATACTTTTTAGAAATAAATCTGCTTTGGAAGCGTAAAAAGGAAAAGTGTCTGAATGGTAAAGAAAAGCCACACAGAACTAAAATAAGTATTACACAGTGCAGCAGGGCAGAAGTTACTAATGGCATGCAGAAACTCATAAATTCAGGTGAACTGAACCTGAAATCATAAAGCATGAAGGTAAGTTTGATAATTTATATATGAAAAGAATATAAAGAGCTTGGAATTCATGTGCCCATACTTGATAAAATTTACTTTTGATATAATATCACTCCTGTGGTATTAAATGAAAGGCTTTGCACACCTCATTGCATTACTTATATGAAAGCTCTTAATTTACTTTTAGATTTTGGACCAGTTTTCTGCTTAAAAACAAATACTTATTTATTGAGAAATTTGGAAAAGGATATATTAAATGGAGCTAGATGTTTAGATGGTTAAATGCTAGAGCCTATAAAAAAAAGCAAAAGAAAGTATGGAAAGACTCAAATTCAGATGCAAAAAGAATGTTTTAATGGCAAAAGTGAGGAGTAATTAAAAAAGAGGGAATAGGAATAAGGAAATTACTTAAATCCAAAGTTTTGTTTGTTCTACATTTCCTCTTTCTTAAAAACACTGTCCAATAAGACTGCATTACGTTACTGGAAAGAATATAGAGATTGAAGATAATTTTTAGAAATTAATATACCTCATGTAGTCAGGATCCACTGCTTATTACAGTGCTGTATGGTACAATAAGTAGGATAAGGAGAAGTGGGTTTATCATTGTCTTATTCACTTAAGCCTTCCTAATTTATTATAGTTCTTTGTCCTACAGGTGTAAGAGAACTATGGATGAAACACTATTGCAATTTGTGTGTAGAGTTTACTTTTACCATTTTCTCCTTTGTGAAAACTAGTTCACATGGATCAACATCTAACAGTTGTAGTAAAGCTCTGTAAAGACTGTAAGTGAAATATATCTTTATATTTCGTGTCTGTGCATTATTCTCTGACCATGGACACCTCTGTAAATAAGGATTGATTGAATGGAGAGTGATTCAATTGTGCTAAGGTGATATATGGGCTCAGTTTGGCTTACTGAAGATCTGCTTAGGTGCCAGTGTTATTGTTGCTTGACTTAAATCTGAGTCTTCATGGAGTAAAGAATTTACTCTGTCTTAGGTAACAGAGATGGCGCTTTTGTTGGTAGTATTATTTCTTATGAACACTTGAATAAGAGAACAGGTACAGGTGAGCTTTATGACATACACGGTATAACTTTACATACGCTCATGATTTTCCAGCCTTTAGTACTTGCACTGATGTTAACCATTGGTCCTTTCCATTTCTTCCTTGATCATCTTAATGATAATAATTTCAGTTAGTGTCAGTGCAAAAGGACATTGCACAGCTATTGTTCTGAGGGATGTTCATCGAGGGAGGAATATGACATTTCTAGGAGACTGTCAGGGCCCTCATGAAGTGTTAAGATTATTTAGGTGGTTGTGCTGCAGAGAAATGCACATTAACTTGAAATATGGAAAATATCTGTAATAAAGTGTTCCAGTTTATTTGATCAGGGAGAAAACCTAGATAAAGAAAACCCCTGAGTGTTTTTAAAATGTTCTTTAATGCTTTTTATGCTCCTCAAGATGCAGTGAAGGTCAATGCAGTTGAAAATGTCTCCATTGATTTAGGTAAGTGGTATCACTTTGCAATGCATTCCATTTTCCCTTTTATCCACTTGGAGAGCTACCATAAGACTTTACCTTAGGCTGTCAGGCAATGTGCAAATTTTTCATAACCACTGGTGAGTTTATTGGGGTTGGCAGATTTCTTACCCTTTAAGGCAAGCACTTCTACTAAGAGGCTTTTTCATTTATTGTTGTTATCATGTTTTTTTTTTCCAATAATTAATTGCTCTTGTATTTTATTAACCTATAAACCAGAATGAGATTCAAGTTATTTTGAATTTCATATAAAAATGAAAATATAAATATTTCTTCTTTCATATTTTATTTGTATGTTGCACGGTTGCTCTGTAGCAATTTCTGTCTGGTACTGCAGGGTTTATAATGTACATCAAAATACTGAGCCAGAATAATGTTCATATGTGGTCAGCAGATTTAATGGTATCTACTACAGCAGAATGCATTTAAGGAAGTGTCTCAGTTTAATGAGACTGAAGTGTTTGCTAAGGAGGATGAGTTATGAGGAAGACCAAACTCCTCCCTCAAAGCAATTGTAAATCTGAAATTAAGAGGCTCCAATTGAGGAAGTATCAAGAAAGAAAAAATAACAGCCCTTTATTAAAGGATATATGTGTATTGGCAAAACAAAAAAAGAATACAAAACCAATGAAACAATAATCCTGTACCCAAAAATCCCCTTCGAAAAGGAAACAGTTCAGTACTTTCTGCCTTTTGCCACAATTCAGCAGGGGATCTGTTGGATCACTGGAGGAGCAGAGCCTGCAGTTGCTCGGTGTTGGTCAGCAGGGGGCGCTTTTGGGCTCTGGCAGTCGCCATGTGGGGCCCCAGTTCATGGGAGAAGCCAAAAATGGTCATTTTCCTCCCCCCACCGAGAAGGGGAAAGGGAAAAGGGGGCTCTTCCAACAAAAACTCACACTGTCTGCGGCTGGCTGTGGCTGGGATTTCCCCCCTTTCGTCGATGGACACATACCGCTGCTAACACGGGAACAGAGGAGAGAAAGGGCGGCCTCCTCCCTGAAAGGTTCCTCTGCAGGTGGGTGAAACCTTTTCGATGAAGTCCGAGCAGGTCTGGGCTGGAGGCAGAACAGGGCGCAGGAAAACAGAGGCAAACCAGGGCCAGAAAACAGCCAGATGACCAGGCCGAGAAACAAACTGAACCTCGGACCCCTTCAACACACACCTTACCTGAGTTAAGGCAAAAGTGAAGTGCCTTCCGTCTTGAGGAGAGAAGATATATATATAGTTATATATATAGTTATATATATATATAGTTATGTTTATAGGTGTAAATCTAATTGTTACAGACCCTCAAGGATAAAGAAATGCAAACACTGTATCACAGCTGCCACTTTTTACAAGAATATTACAGGCGAAGTGCTATTTGTAGTACTGGAAATTGCGAGAACTTTCCCATATACTTGCAAAAATTTTTGTTTGGAGTAGACAATTGCAGACTCATCAGGTCTCAGGCTGTCGGCTTTATACTTCTGTGTTTGCTGCCTTCTCTCTAGCTGCAGAGTTATCACACTGACTTGTAGCTGTTTCTGTGCTTTAATCAGTGCTTTGTGCAGGCAGAGTAGGAGCTAGAGGGATCCTGTGGTGCTGCTGCACACCATTGAGCACTTTGCTTCTGTGGGGGCTGAATTTTCTAAGAATAACCAAGCAGCACTTGACTGCCACAGTCCCTCCTGTTGCACCTGAATATACCTAAGTCTATATGCCAGTTGGGAATTAGGAATTGCTGTGACAGGAATCTTTGAATCAGATTAGCAGAGTTTCAGACTTCAGACTTGGATCTTTTATGGGGTTGACAATGCACATGGTCGATGATTAGTTCTTAACCTGTATGTACATACAAAACAATCACTTCTTAAGAAACTTGTCCCAGTTTATCTGCGAGTACGTAATATCACTGAACTGATGCCATATTGAATAGCACTGATGGCTCCAGTCCTTGAAAGCTCAAGGTGGCCAGTCCCAAGAACTCGATGAAGGAAGTCCCAGCTTTCTTCATGTGTTGTTGGTGTTCTTTGCTCCTCTGACCCTTTTTCGACATAAAAGTAAGATAGACCATGCCATCTTACATTTATGACCATTACTTCTTTTATTTCCTTTATTCTTTTAGTTTTAATGTGATTAGTTTAGGAAAAAAAGTATGAAAACTTCATTCTCCAGAAGTGCATTGTAAGATCAGTATTTGCATTTAAACTGCAATACAGGTTTTTCACAGTCAGAAATTAACAGAACTGAGGCAATAATACCATAGATCCTTTGCTGAAAGAAATATTCAAAACATATAATCAAATTTTCTTTGCTAAGTTATTCCTAAGAGATTGAAGCAACTTGAAACTTAACGAAAGACAGTGTAAGAAATTATCTTTACTTTGTACCAACTCTAATAAAAAATGTGAAATACTAACACAGAGGAAAAAAACCCTGTGAATAGTTTTCTGCTGAGTTAGCGAGTTGAACTGAGTCCGTAGGTTGCAATGAGTGTCAGAGCTGACTTGAATAAGTCAGTGGGATGATGCTTGCAGCTACAAGACTGAGAGGGCAGTGAAGAAATGAACTTCATCCAGGAAGAAGTGAGTTGTGAGATGAATCTGACCATCTTACAGAACTTCCCTCTGAAATGTATATTTTGCAAAACTGTAGATTTTTACATCTTATATAACAATTCCTTAATTTGAACAAACTTAGAGAGACTCTACCCTCCCTAGTATTAGTCAGGAGTGACTAGCCCTGTTGCATGATTCAACTAGCCCAAATTTGTTTTTCTTCAGCAAAGCTGAATGATGCAACCAAGTGCATTATTGATGCAAACTAGGTATCGAGGCTTATTTTGTTTGAAATCTCTTGGTATGTGTGCTGGTTTAAGAGTTAACCAGCAGGAGAAATGAACTCAACTCAAAGGAGAGATAATAAGTCAGAATAACAATTTATTAAAATAATACAGTAAGTACAATCATACAAACAAACAGTTGGTCTTAACCCACAAAACCCAAATGTATAAGCCAGTACCCTGGGGCATGAACAAAGTGGTGTTCCTTGGGCTCCGCTTGAGTCCAAAGTAAAGGGAGAGGGGAAAAACCTGCTGATAAGAGAGCTGTTGCAGTCTGGTCAAAAGTGGTGATTGCAGTCCAGTTGAGGGTGGTGGTCTAAGTCTGGTTGAGAGCGATGAGCTGCAGTCTTCCTCTGGATCCCACGAGTGGTTGAAAATGTTCCAAGACTCCAAGATTATATATCCTCCAGTTCAGGCAGGAATGCTCAGTACTTCCCTCAGGGCGGGGAGTTCCACAAAGGGTGTGACAACAAGAGCATCCTCCTATCTCACAGGCCTCTTAACACCTAGTTTATAGCCTGAGGAGTCAGGCTCTATGGGCGGAGGGTGTGAATAGTCTATTGACAACAGTTTCTGGGAAATGGCATGGAAGGCTATAGAATACACAGTTTTGGGTTACACCCATACCATGATGAACTGGTCTCAGCTGTCCTAACTAGGACAGTGTGACCTGAATGGAGCAGCAATTTTTTTTAAATTGTTGTGCCTTCTGTGATGTAAGGAATAACATTAGTTATTATGTTGGAGTAGTTATGTTGAGAGCCTAGAAGAGTGGTTTTTATTAAAAGTTAGGGCTCTGAAACAGCTTAAAACTTGCAGGCATTATTTGCGTTCTTTATCTTTGCCTTTGATGGCCATTGAGATCATCCAAGATAATTTGTGCTTTTTTTTAGATTCTGAGATCTGAATTGCTAACATTTTCAAGTCTCTAGTGGCTTTTTTCATAGGTCGTGTATGTCATAAGCCCTTTCTGTAGCTGGAGTTTCGCTGGATCACTCCTGACAAAGTACACTTAAGTTGTTAGGTTGTACAGTTCCCCATAGCAAAGATTTTGTAAACTCAAGCTCATGAATACAACATGCCATAAATAAACATCTTAAGTTTATTTTAATTCTTCAGAATGCTTTTAATAGTAATAGAGATTTGGTCGTCTCAAATCATGTTGTATCATGTTTTAACCTTAGATTAGCTTACAGATCATCCAGAAAGTAAAGCCAGATGAATTTACAAATAACTCACACTACAAAATTCACCTTTGGGAGCATATTGAACGACTACCACAATCAGTTTGAAACTGTCAAAAAACAGCTGTATTGCAGAAAAATTTAGAGACAAATAACTGGTTGAAAGTCAGAGATAAGAGTTAGAAATTCTGAGTACTGCCATTGCTTCTGAGAACAAGGACAAATCGGGATCTTGTCACCTTTCTGCTTTGATGTGAAATTTTCTGTGCTTCGAATTGTGTTGGCATGAAATTATTCCTTAAGATTACATTTCCAAGACACAATTTAGAACTGAATAATAGAGGGATGGGAAAAACTTAGGTTTTTTCCTTTGTCCTGAGAGAATAATTATTTTATTTTGAATTTATGTGGCTGGATGACATTATTATTAATATGTTAAGAGAAGATATCATAATGTTAGTGTTTACTAATTTCAGAATGAATTAGTTGCCCTTTAAGGATTCCAAGGCAACACAGCCCTTGGCTGCCATTCTTTTTCCCAACAAAATGATACTATGGGTGACATATATAGACTTGGTTTTCTTCCTTTTTGTGGTCACTTCTGTGCACATTAGTGAGATGGAAATGCTTAAAGTCCAGTCACATGGTTGACTGCAGGAGTATATGAATGAATTTATATGTGCTGCTGGGCGCAGGTTTAGCTGCATTTGTTGAGGACCATGTAGGATTGAAAAGAAGGATTAGCATATAGTAGCACTATAATTTAGGAGGATGAGTGGGGACATAGTAACAACTAGAGTGTTGAAAAAGTACGATTCTCGTAAGTGTTATTTGTAGATTCTGAGTGGCACCAGGTCTATTGTCCAAAAGCATGTTATGTGTTCTGTAATCTTTAATTTCAGCCACAAATGACATGTAGTATCTTTGTATATTGCTAGGCAAACCAGATTTGGATATGTTAATCTGAACCATTCTGACATTATGTGTTATCTAGCCATTATCTATTGCTACAATGGTCATAGATAAAATTAAGAGTAGGAAATAGATATTTTTAGCAAGAATTGGACAGGGTTTATGAGGAAGTTAATTGCATGAAGTATGAAATGGAAGATATAGCAAGTTCCCACAGAAATGTTTTCAGTTATGCAGGTGTCTTACCACTGATTGTTCTTCTACTAGATTAGATAACAGGAAATGTTTCTACAGAAGGGTCTGGTATGTTATTTGAAAGACAGTAAGACAGTTGTAGGTTTTAATATTGCCAGAACACGAGTCTTAAAACAGTAGAGTTATGGGAAACAAACTTCTGTGTAACTGTGGGTGATCAGAACTATCCTATTGAGAATCTACAAAGAAACTGAAGAATCCAGAATTAAGTATTAACAATAGTGTTGAAAATCAAGACTGAAAAAAAGAAAAGTCACTGTATAGATTTTATACCCTCAAATAGTAAACTAGGAATTAAAAAAGTAGACAGCCAAATATTTTTATGCCTTTTAGTTTAAACAGTGTTTTTACACCACACTTAATGAGGTAGATGATAATATGAAATAAAATTTGTTTCTGAAGCATTGTTTCCCACTATTGTTCCTCTTTTACACTGTTAAATGTTTCTTAATCTTGCCAGGCTCCTGTATGCTACTTATTATTTGCAATCTTTCACACTGTAACGTTCATTATACTATTTTTAGGGTGTGTTGAAGGATTGCATTTACAATCTTCACAGAGTGTATTTTCTTCTATTACTTGTGCCTATTGGCTTGTTTCAGAGTTACTCATGAGGTCTGGACCGTTGGGTTTTGTTTCCTTGTTGCTTACTTAACATTTATAAAGGACTGTATTGATAAACATGCAAAGTGATAGATATATTGTCAGCTGAATTTTCAACATTTTCCCTGCAAAAGAGGTAAGGGTGGATTTGTAACTTGTCACAGATAGGCTTCCTTCTGTTATCATAGATCAGTGATATTTTTAATTGATTTAATTTTTAGTAAGAGAAGTGATGAATCGTTACAAGAATCTGAGAAAGTACATGAACTTTTCTAAGAGATGAAAATAAAAAGAGGTCAAACTCGGCGGCTGATAGCCCTGAAAATGTTTCTTTAAATAACGTAATGAGATTCCAGGGGACATTTGTGTCCTTTGTGCGTTTCCTTTAAAAACATAGCAGGTTCCAGCCTATTTGTAAATGCATTAACTGCGTTTCCTTCTGTCTTCAAAGGTTACAGATTTGGAATAGAAGAAGAAAGCCATTGTAAGAGAATGTCTGAGACTTTCAGTCCCATCTTTGCCCTTTTTTTTTTTTTTTACATTCCACAAACAGTGCAGTGGTAGAATACACAGCGGGATACCTGCTTTAAAGGCCTCATTTTACCTTTAAAAGCTATGCTGCTGACAGTGCATTTTTAAAAAGGTCTTAAACTTAAACTGGCATAAAGGTCTGTATACTAAATACAAGAGACTTTGATGTTTTTTGTTTTCTTCCTCTGTGAAATTTTCCATGGGGTTGAAAACTCCTCTGAATTGAGTGACCCATCCAGCAATAGCTGTTGTCAACATGTTAGGTGGATTTGAATGAGCCTTGCTACCAGCAGTTTATGAGCTGATCATTTAGTTCAATTCTAGTTTTACATATGTGTCTGAAATATGGCTTTAAGAAAACAAAGAAGTTTTATTAGAACCATGATTCTTCCTTCATTTTCTTTTTTCTTCTGCTTCTAGAACTATTATTAAGAGTGTAGTTGTGCATGTTGGGACATAATTATGTACAATAAGCAAAGGTAACATAAGCTGTACATGGAAATAAAATCTATGGATTTTAGAATGGTTGATTGGTTTTGCTGTTATTCAACATGAAATTCCGGAAGACTTTTTTGTCTTTTTTTTTTTTTCTTACTAGATGCCTATTACCTACATATCTAGTCTGAATTTTGGTGGTTCAAATTTTCTTTGTCAAAACTAGCTAGGATCTGTAATAATAGTAGTTATATTTATTCACATCTTCTGTTGAAGTGTTGTCCAGTGCACCTCTGACTAATGCTAATTTGGTAGGTTTATACTAATATCAAATATCCATCTCTTACTGATATGCAGTACACAGTGTTTAAATTTCCATTTTAAATGGTTCTTTTCTGTTGCTGCTCCTTTTTTTGACTTGTCATGGTACATTGACTAAAAGGTAAAAATAATAAAAACACCCTTATAGAGAGTGCTCTTGTTGAATTCAGCTGTTTTATATTCTTCAAAACTGATCTCTGTGCTGCTCATATCAAAGCAGTCCAGACTGTTATCTTGGAAAAAAAAGACTGATATATTTTACATGTTCGTTCCTTGGGTATATTTAGGTTATGAATAGACTACAGAGTTATTCCAGGTCTTGAGAAGTTTCAGGTCTGAATTGTGAAGGGCAAATGGTATCTACCCCTTCTGAAGTCTTCAGGAATTGAAAGTGCTCTTCACTAGCTTCATATCCAGAACCATTATTGACATTATTGAACCATAGGCCATGTATGTCATAACCCTTATTACAGTTCCACCAGTTTCCCTGGCATAATTGACACCAGCATAATTAAGACATGTCTGTACTCATAAGGCTTTGTTACTATATGAATGGTTGCAGATCATCTACATGCTCCTTCACTTGGCCTTTGGCCAGCGTCATGGTGATAGGTGCTGTGAAAGACGTGTATGAAACAATACAAGCAAATCTTATATTTAGAAAATCCTCCTTCTCTGCTTCATCTTCTGCTTAAGAAATCTTGAGATATTTGACACAGACTGCTAGACAAACAGTGATCTACTGCAAGTTTCTTGTCTCCATCACACTTCAGATTCCAAACCCTGTGTTCAAGACTGTTCAAGTCTGGGATGGACTTAAGACCATCTTTAATTGGTAGCATTGTTTTCCACAACTGACATTGTTCCAATGTTGCTGACAGCCATGAACATCCAGCACAAGGAGGATTAGATGTCAGATGTTCCTGACTACTTCAATTTTCACTTTAAATTGGATGGAGGGCAAGGTAAACCCAACAAGATAAAAGTAAAGAAGACTGGGGAATGTGTAAGGGGCATTAGAACACACTGGAGACCAAAAATAGTCTACCAGTCTCATTAGCTATGATCTGAGCTACTGGTTCTCAACTTTGTACCCAGGTGTCCAAGTTGAAAGGCTAATAATTACTCAATTCACTGTCTATACTTTTGAAAGCTCCAGAGGTTAAGGCTGTTGAGGAATGATGATGGCAATCTCTTGTAATATTTAAACTACTGTTAAGTTGGAATTAGATTCTAGGGCTGACAGTTTGAAACCAATCTCTATCTCTTAGCTATCTACCTGAAACACTATGAAGAGCTCCTTCAATAAGAGCTCTAGTCACAGAGGGGTTAAATCCATAACTTTTGTGTTTTTTATTCTTAATCTATGATTCCTCTCCTCTCTTGTGTCTTTTTGCTTTAAAATGGGAGGACTTTGGTAATTATGGATATACTGTTTGGTTTGGTTGTTTTTGTGTGTTAAAGTAACCCTGCCCAGAAGCCCAGATGAAGCAGTGGGTGGCTTTGGCACTTGGAATTTTTGTGAAGCGGATGTTGGGAAAAGAGAGTGAAGGCTTAATACTGTGGGCACAGGCAGACACTTTGAGTTAACCCATCTCTTCCAGAGGAGCATATTGAGCTTACTAGCTGCAACTGACTCCTCCTGGTGCTGTATCTTCCTTTTCTATTTTCAGTTTTCAGCAGTCTGCTGGTGCTGGTTCTTGGGATGTGAACTATTCTTGTTCCTTCGCAAGCTCTAGTAGGTCAGTCCACGGTATTCTCATCTGCTTGAACTGATCTTAGGATGTGAATTTAGATTGCACATATGCCAAGGTATTGGACTTAATATTGACTTCAATTAGATTTGCATTTGCCTAGGGAACCTGGGCAAAGTGTTCCTTAATTAAGGTGAAGCAAGCATGATCCCCGAGCAGGGAGACCTACCTTGTTCTACTCTCATAAACATGTGCTTGGTATTTGATACTGTCTTCAAGTCAGAGAGGGCTGAGGAAGATTAAAGTGTGTCTGGTCTCAGTTTGAAGGATGGGAAAAACTCAAACTATTTCTAGTACTAGCAGTTTTGGCTAAAGCTTTCAATAAAGAACTAATATTAGGTGATTTTTCCTGTTTTCACATATGTTACTATAAAAGAAAACAGTGGGTGTTAGCTGCCTCTATCAACAGCCTGTGTGTACTGATTAACTGACACTTGATACTCCCTATAGACATATCATTTTGTAGGCTCATCTTTCAGTATCAGAGTGAAGATGTGTTTCAACATGGCATGAGTGATTTGCAGAGATAACTATTTTAGTTAAAAAGGTTAAATGAAATGTGAGTTGTTACTATGAGACTTCAGTCATCAGGTAACTTTAAGTGTTCTTGCACTGCAAATAGCACAGGGACTGAGCTTCCTGAGTAGCACTCCTTTCAGTTCATAAATTAGATAGTGTTAATGGTCCACAAAGTGCATAGAAAATACTATTTGCAAAGATGTAAGTAAGTGTTTCTAACCAGCTGTGACAGTTGTTCATCTGTAAGAAAATCAAGAAGGTTTTTATTTTCCTTTTCAGTGTTGAGGTAAAAAAGAAGGCATACATTGAAATAAAATTAATTCAACGTTTATGATTGTGTTAGGTTGGATTTTTAACCTTATTTATTTTTAAAATGAACTTCTTATGCAGCCAAGAAGTGAGAAATAACATCAGATTCAGGAATCCAAACAGAAAATAAAATAAGAAAGGGAAGAAAACTTGAGTTCTTATTTTGTTCACTGTTTACCAGGTTAGGGAGACTCACAGACATCGACAACATTAAAGAGAGTGGGAGAAAGTCCTTTCTGTTGCTATTTTTATAAAATTAGGTATCTGACATATACTTGTATTACAAATTTATTTGTTTTATTAACAATGACATTTTTCCATTTTTAAAAGAGTGAGGGAAAAACAATACATCGGCAGTGAGGTTCAGTGCCAAATCCTGCTCGTTTTAATCTTACAGAGTTCCCATTGATTGACACTGGGGGATTCTTCTAAGTAGGGTTTTGCTTGAAGCTCTATGAATAATGGAGCTTGTGTTTGAGAGGAATAATTCTTCTCATACAAAATTTTAAGGTGTTAGTTTTTTTTTCAGTGGGTGAAAAAGAAAATCATGTACTGCTTTTATTCTTTCAGACCGAGGCATGTTGAGAAATAGTTCTGTTGGTTAGAAATTTTTAGGTCCATCTTTAAAGCCTTGCTCTAAGAATAGGAGGTAGAGACCAAATATGTCTTACCTGTGATCTTTTCTTCCAAGTGTCTTGCAACAGCTGATAATAAAATAATTTTACATCAGGAGCAGATTAAGCAATACAATTCACTCTCTGATTTGAAGTCAAGGAAAACCTTATTTTGCTGCTGATCGCACATAATTTAGTATTCAGGGAAGATAACTTCTGAAATGTTTTTAGCCCAATTGCATTTATTTCCAAGCGTTTGTTGCTGAAGAAATCTGTGGTGATTCTCTTGCATTTTCTTACCTGCTAAACTTTCTAAATTATTAAGACAGTAATAATTAGTAAGTAATAATTTAGTAAGTAAATTTTGCAGCAGTTAGGTCAGACACAAAATGGCCAGACTGGAAGAACACACTTTAAATGGCAGAATATAAGGGAAGGAATACAGAAAAATAAAAGAATAAAGGTGTTGTATTGTGAAAATACGCTATTTTTTTATTGACTTTGAATTGCATTAGTTAGTGGTGTCAAGTCTGGCATATATAGAAATTTGTTGATCTGATTGATGTCAAACCCATAGTTCCTGCTTCTTTCCTTTTTTATAACTTTACAGTCACATACTTCACTATATAGCATCTAGACTGTGGTCTTTTTTGGATAACTTCATTTGAGTTTGAAAGTTAACTATTATTTTGAGGCTTTGGGATGGTGTTGTACTGTAATTGTCATAACAAAAAATTATTTTTTGTAGTCTGAACTGGATTCATGGGTTACTCTTATGGCTAGTTGAACCTAAAAACCACATGACTCACATCCCTTCTAGACATGGGGCCATTTTTAAGATATTGTAGTGAAACAATGGATTATCATGTCTGTTATTAAGAAACATAATTATAAAAAAGGTGGTTGTGATGTATAAATTCCTGCTCCCAGAGTGCATTGCAGCACAATTCTAACATACGATATTCTGGGGAAGGAAAGAAGATAGCAGGTGGAGTGGGTGTTTGAGAGCTGGATGATTTGGTTTTCTTTGTTTAGTATAAATTCGTAACTTTTAAAAAGCAAGTTTTTAAAAAAATAGTTTTGGTCAAAATCCCAGTTTGGAGAATTTTGATTATATTCTTCAACAATCAAGTAATTTGTAATATCCAATTACGGCTGAGGGAGCTGGGGTTGTTTAGCCTGGAGAAAAGCAGGCTCAGGAGTGACCTTATTGCTCTCTACAACTCCCTCAAAGGAGGTTGTAGCCATCTGGGAGTCGGTCTCTTCTCCAAGGCAACCAGTGACAGGACAAGAGGAAATGGCCTCAAGCTGCACCAGGGAGGTTCCAGCTGAACAGTAGGAGGAATTTCTTCATGTAGAGAGAGAGGTTAAGCATTGAAACGTACCACCCTGGTGGTGGAGTCACCATCCCTGGAGGTGTTCAAGTGACTTAGTGCCATGGTCTAGTTGACATGCTGGTGTCTGGTCAAAGGTTGGACTCGATGGTCTCAGAAGTCTTTTCCAACCTGATCAATCCTATGATTCTGTAATTCTGAGATCATGGTTTCCATGACAAATGCGGCTGTTAACTAAATAGACACTATTCTATGTGCAGGTGTTGTATGGATTACAGGGAAAGAGGTTGTCCATTTCTTTATCATTATAATAAAGAAATATGTGTGTGTATGTATTTTTTTTCCTGCGTAGACAATGTTCATTTAGGTCCTTGCTGTTGAGAATATGATTTTTTTTGTTCATTCAGTGGAGGTAGGTTGTCTTTCAGAAATGTTTGCTTCCCCTGTAACATCCTCAGCCAGTGATGGGGTGAATCTCCCTGATCATCAGATATTGAGGAATCTGTTTCAGTGGTCTTTGGGTGACTTCTACTCTAGTTCCTTTGGCTTTCAAACTTTTTCCTGTGCTCAGACTTTCAGCTCAGGGGAAGAGTCTTCTGGGGACATATAAACAAAAAAAAGGGTTACTTAAAAAATCCCAAACAGCAATTTATGAAAAGCCAACAAAAACCCCTGATGGCTGCTTCTTTTCTAAATGCTTTATGTGAAAGTAGACCATCTCTATTGTACTGACTTCTAAATTCCTCATTATGTATCACCTGTTGTACAGCTTCCCATTACTTTTCAAGCAGTCAGATACCTCCAAACTGTTTGGTCGAATAACCAAAGTAAAATTTAATAATTCTGCTTTCTTCAATTGTCATATTCTTTTATTTATTTATTGTTTGGTCATAGTTGCAACTCTTGAGTAGTAAAGCCTATGGATATTGATGTGCTTTCCCGTATAAAAACAGTCATGTTGATCAAAAGGGAAAGGATTTCAAGACAATTCCGATCTATCCAGAATCAGTGTATTGTTGGATTTTTTATAACTACCATTATTACAATACTAATCCTGTATAGATTATAAAGTTTGCTGATATTTAGCTAGTTTAAGTAACAGAACATTTGTTCATTAGCCTCAGAATTTTTGTCCTGGATGCTTGAGATTCATGGAAAGTACAGTATTTTTCCTTGAGTCTTAAAACTGTAGGGTCTACTCTACATGCACATACTTCTAAAGCATTTTCTAATGTGCTATTAAAAGAGTTAAAAATTATTTTAATGTGTGACTGTACAGTATAAATTATGTATGTCAGTCTCAAATATTTCCCAGTAACTAGTGCATTAGCATATTATCCTTCAAACTGATGTCCCAGAAGAGGTAAATTTTCAGGCAAATTTTAGAATATTTGGAATATTTTTCCTTGAAATGTCAAAAGAAACTGACATATTATAGGAAATAAAGGTACCTTCAAGAGGATTGGTTACCTTGTGTTTTTCTCTAAGCAGTAATCAGTTTAATATTTACAGAAAAAAAATTAAGAGTTTGATTTTTATTTTTTGTTGCATTCCAATTCCTTGAATGCTGAAAAAGATAAAAATCTTTGATGCAGCTAATACCATGATTTAACCTTTGTTTAAAAACAAAAGCATTATATACTATTCTTACAAATTCAACATTACCGTGATCTTCCTTTCTAAATTTTTTATGACAGCTTATAAAGGTATGATAGCTTTCTTTGTTTTTGTTTCAGCTGAGCCTTAAAATGTCCATAGTTTTACCTTTTCAGAGGCAGAACTGAGCAACTTACTCTTTCTTTTTTTCTTTTATTATCTGTAGGCAGTATAAGATTACTTGTTTATTCTTGGAAAAAAATGTGGTGCTGCTGACAAGTTTTGCTGACATAATTGCAAGGAATCCTGCCAGTTCTCACAACTGGGCAATAAGGTAGACCAACTATTTATAAAAATATCTTAATTTGACTGTGCTCACATACTCATTACAAAGAATATGATTTATATTATTTCTTTATTCAACAGGGAAATATGAATTTCTATGGATATTCTATTAGTTATTTAAGTTTTTTTCCTCAAACTTTCTAAAGTTTGGGCCATCCAGTCAAGTGGTGCTTTCTGGAATAATTATATTACTTGAGTAATATCTAGACGAGAGCAAATAGTTAGAAACGAATAAAAGGAGCTGCATGAGAAAAAGTAAAATAGCAAAACACATGTTGTTATTAATTTGCATGGCATGATTATACAAAATTGCAAATAAATTAAAAATAATTTTCTTTATTTTTATTTATTAAATAAATAAACTTATTTAATAAGTCTTCATGTAACTTAGAAGATAATTTAAAAAAGACTTCAACTGCAAGTTTTCTCCCATTCAGTAATTACTAAATCATTTGCCACTGGAAGCACATTCTGAATAACACTGATACACATATAATTTTTAAGATATTATTATTTTAAGATATTATTAATTAAGAATATATGACAGAGTTAGTCCAGGAAGGAATTCTGTTTCCAGCTTAAACCTAAGGACGTTACTAGTCCTTGGTTTTGGGTTGGATTGTTTTGGAGAATAAGAATTGTGTGTTCCGTTTTGCTGAGCTAAACCGAATTTTCCCAGCTGTTGATGTGGTCCCAGGATGTGGATTTATTTGCTAAAAAAAATTGCCAATGAGAAGACAACAAGGTTGTCTTTTATTCTTTGGAAGTCATCTGGGTGCTTGCAAAGGGGGTTAGTGCACCTATATCTGAATACTGGCAGGTCCAGCTGCTCAGTAGAAAAGGAGACCAGATTGTTGGTGCCATAAATCACATCCTCAGTGACATAATGGTAACTGTGTTGCTTGTGTTGACAAAGCATTTGACACAACAAGGCTGCTAATCAAAGGTATGACTTCCTAGGTATGAACTGAAGTTTGGAGTAAAATGAACAAAGTAAAAAAATATTTGAAAATGAACAGTTCAGTGGATAGAAAAATATTGAGAAAGGTTTAAACATCAATATTACTGCATCAGCAGTCCTGGCATGCTTTGGTGTGCAAGACCTTCACGTGTGTCTTGGAATAAATCTTGATTTTGCAGACCAGCAAGAGAGGAAAAAATGGAAGCAATTCCATACAAGTCAAAATATACTCCAGATTAAATGGGGTTGCAACATTAGAATGCACCAAATTTATTAAAATAGTTGAAGGAGAGGAATTGAGATATAAAGATGGAAACAAATGCTCTTAGTGAGAGCAGTGTAGCATTCATTCTCCTCGTGAAACATGCATGGCAGTCTTTGTCTTCACAGATAAGAATACAGTACCAAATCCCCAGTGATTGCTGCCTAGCAACTAACCTGCCTAGTGAGGGCAATGCAGAAGTTAATCTTTTTGATAATCAACTGTAGCTATTAATTTAATTAGTAAAGGTAGCATACCATTAATTGGTAAATTTTTTAATGAAGATTTTTGGGATTCTGACCTTGAGTGGTCACATCAGGGATTGCCTCCATATTACACTGGGACATTTGAAACCTTATTAAAAGTAAAGTTTGAAATACTATGCCCTGAAAAGGGGTCCACTAACAGTTAGCAAGAATTTATTTTTATTTTTGACTTGAGAGGGAGGCTTAAAGGACTGGAGGCCCCAACAGCTTCTGAGAACAGCGGTAGATGTGACCACTCTGGAATTGAGAGCATTAAGAAGCTCTCTGTGGTATGTGGAGAACTACATGTGCTAGTCTGACATACTTCCCTTTCAGAGGAAAGTAGAAAATGTTTTCAGGAAATTCATTTATAAGTTTTTGTAATCAAAATGAAGAATTTTTTCTAAATCCAAGGAGGAACATATATGATAAATAGATAGCAAATACTTTAACCTCTATAAATACTATTCATTATTTATAGTTTTCCTCCCCGAATGCTATACTGTTGGAAATTAGATAATGCTACAGTGGATAATTTACATCATTCGAGCTGCATCTTAGAGATGTGAAGATTTTTTCAAATAGCCTAAAAATATTTTTCCTTCAAAAAAACCCCCTCAAACATGAGAGACCTGGTGTTTGGTGCAAAGTTGTGTATGCTCAAAGCAAAAGTATTTGATCTTCACATTTTTGTAAGTTCCCCTGCCACTCCTGGAGAAGGTGGAATGTTATATGTCCAATGGTTACTGTGAAGTCTCTTGATGGGTGACAAAAATTTTGCATCATAAGTGATGTGTCAATGAGCTTTGAACATATGCATGTTGTGCTGTCTGCAGGTATATTCTGTGGAAATATCCTTTAATAATGCCTAAAAAAATAAGTTGTTCACTTAATTCCATTTTAGGAAAGAAACAAATGAAAGTTTTGCCATGAAAGCTTTAATATTAGATGCTTTGGTAATGGAAAATTGAAATAATTTCACAGTTCCTGTATGTAACTAAAATCTATCTTTTACTTTTCTCTAACCAGAACGGTAAAGATTGTTCACCAGAGGATTTCAGAGTGCATTTGAAACTATAAATTATTCTTCTAAAGGTACTTGCGATTTGAATTTGACTAGAATCAGTGATGGATGTTATTAGTGCTATGGAACTAAAGGCAAAAGAATTAAGCAGTTAGTGTTATCTATGAAAACTATATGTATATACATATGAACTTATGTGTGAGTAAGTGTGCATACCTTTTATTTTTTCCTGTAAATAATATTCTGCACCTAATAAAAAAGTGCAATAAAAAATGCAGAATGTAATGGCATTGTCTATATCAGCAGGTAGTGAAAATTGCTGCAACAACACCAGTTATTTGTGTGATCGGCTCTATGGCTGTAATGTTTCATGGCCATAAAAATAGTACTCATTTCCTCTGAGACCTAAGTGAATTGTATTTAAAGAGATTTTTAGTTTAGATGTCATCCCATGTCTATTAGTGACTTTGTTCTTTCTTTCCCTCTCCCATACAGATATACTGAATCAGATAGAAATTGAAGTGCCTAAATACTCAACTAGAGTTGCTCAAAATTCCTGAAAGACAATGGCTATAACAGATTTTTTTTAGCTCTCTATCCCCCCTTTTTCCTGTGCACTTAATGTGAATTATTACAATGAATATGCCATGACTTCCTACTGAGTGAGCAGACACGACCTTTACAAAACAAGTGAATTTCAATTACATTTTAAATGAAGAGAAGGTTGTATTTCACTGCTACACCTATGTTTTAGCCAGTGAACTTTCAGTAAAAGTAGATAGCAAGAAATAGCTTTAATATTTTATTGCTGAAAAATTATTTTTTTTAGTTATTTAATAAGTTTATTCATATGTTAAATCACCTAAAGAGGTGCTTGTGGTGTAGGATAGATTCAACATTAAGAAAGGTAAGAAATTTTTTTAATTATTTAATTATATCCCAAAGTGCTTAGAATGGAGTTCCTTCTTCACAGAAGTCTATGGTGAGGTGGTCTTATTTTAAGGACCAGCATTTAATTCTATGTATTTTTACCTGTTTAGGAAAGTTCCAATGCTTGGTTTTGTTTGTTTGTTTTTTTCCCTTGCTAAGATTTTATAGCTGCAAGTATTCTTTCATGTAGAATAAACTGGTATGGAGATTGTGGCATCAAAGAAAAGTTTTGGCTTCATAATGCACAGCCTAAGTGTGATAATGATAACTATGTATATGGTCCTTCTATAATAACTTATACACTGAAAAAATCCTCAATATTGGCATAAAGCATGAATTAGTATTTAGGTTCCTCCACTAACACTGACCCTGTTTTAGTGTTCAAGAGCGTTAAAATACATACTCCAGTCTTGTGATAGAGTGCTAGTCCAACTTCTTTTTGTTCTAGCTTTATCCATAGTTAATAGGAGGATTTTAAAATACTGAAAATTTTGAAGGCTTGTGACACCAAAAGGCAAATGCAAGCCTTTCCATTTTATCTTTTTTCTTTTATTTCTTTTTTTTTCTTGCAGAAAGCTTTATTTATGTAAAATAATTTGTATGAAATTTCCCATGTTTTCACCAACCAAACATGTTATTTGATTTCTGGAGAAATATTTCTGAATCTGAGCAGCCCCATCTGTCATCAAAATGGTAAGTAGAATTTTCTTATGGAGTGGAATTGAGACTGGCCCTTGCCTTTGTCTCTTCTGTCAGCAAATTGGGAGCACAGGGAAGAGTAAACAGGCTGTGTGACACTGTGCAACCCTGAGGTCTCACCTTTGGGGGCACCTGGGGAACTCCAGCTGGGGCAGACACTCCCCTGTGCACACATGCACACAAGGGAAGACGGAACCTGACACTGGTGTTGAACAACAAAGGCCTTCTTGTCACAGTTATTTATATAAGATCTCTTGAAACTTCAGGAGAGTGTTCTCATTGATCAATGCTTAACTAAATAGGAATTAGGTTTTCTGCTTTTATCTGTACTAAAAATGTCTTTTTACCTTCTGTGAGCAACGTTTCCAGCTCTAAAAGACTGATTAACACTTATATTAAAGAAAATTATTTGAGACTTGATCAATGAAACACCTGAGCTAAGGCTTCAGTGAGGAATGTGAATCATTTTGACAGGTTGTAAATATTAAATTGATATGATCTCAGAGACATCATTTTTTTGTTAACTGGAGCAAAGGAGTCTATGTAGAAACAGATTAGAAATTGAGTTGGAAGTGGAAAATGTTGTCAAGTTTACTTTTCTATGACTTATCAGATGCATCTATCACTGTTATGAAAAAAAAGGAACCAGAATTGTCAGGAGTGAAGAACTGCTATGTAAAAAAATGGCACAATAGTTATTATAAATAGAGAGAGGGAGGGAACGGAAGGAAGATGAACTCTTATGGAATAAAATAGCTAAGTAAATTTTCTAATTAAACCAGCTATATTTGGACTAAAACATTTAGAATAAAGACAACTCACAGAACTCTGATTCAATGGCAATGTTGCAGTCTTCAAAAAAGACTAGGATTTCCAGTATTACTTTTTCTGCAGCATGAAGGATCAAGGAAGAACTGATTTTGATAAATTCCTAAAAAAAAAACTACCAAAAAAACCCCTTAAAACCAAAAAAGCCTCAAACTTCATTCTTTGAGAAAGGGGAAATACTTAACCAGCATGAAACAAAATCTGCTCATTAAACAAAATAAAACTTCTTAAGTTAATTATGAGTGATGCCTTGCCAGATTGGGGGTGTACATTGTTTAGAGCAGGACCTATCCTGAGCCTGATTCCCTTTCAGTGTTTTATTAATGAGTCAGGTGTTAGCATTGGAAGCACTTTTCTCCTGTTTGCTCATGATGCCAAGCCTGATAGGGCTCTAGTTGTTTCTGAGATTAGAACTGAAAATTTGACACGATAGGTTCTTGTTTGGTTTTTTCTTATGTTTTTTCCCTTTTTGAATTGCATACTGCTGACAAATGCTGTGCTTAGAGGGAAAGAACCCAGCAATAATTCCTTAGAACATAGATTTTAGAGTGAATTACAAAATGATTCTACATTACCAGTATTACTGAAGGAACAGAAAACATCATATATTCATTCATAAACAAAACAATTTTGATTGAGCTGCTCTCTTCCCTCTGTGCTGAGGAGGTCATCCCACTATATGTTTTGTCCATTTGGGGCATGCAGGCACTGCATGCACACTTCTAAAAGCAATCTAAATTTTCTGCAGGTAAACATAGTTATGCACTAGTATAGATTGTCCACTGAGTTAAAGGAATCACTGTGGTTTGAAGTTTTTAAGCAGCTACTAGTCAAATATCTGTCATGAACATGCAAGAAAAGTTCTCTGGAAATTTCATGAAATTAGGTTTCCTCCACAAAATCCAAAGGCTCTCTGAAGATTTTTTTCCCCTGAAGAACTCGATTCTAAACCTTTTCTGGCTGTCTCTGATAATTGTTGTGCTTTTATCCTTCTGTCATTAGTAATTATTCTGATGTTTTCCACTATTTTGATGATGTTGATGTAAAACTTCTTAGTTATTTGTTATTCTGTTCATAGCTTCTGATAAGATTTACCACTATGGACTTTTTTGACTCTTACTGTAGGCCACATGCTGTAGAATAATGAGCTCATTCTATGGCAGGGAAAAAAATTATTTTGAAATTTGAATTATATTTAGGTGTATTTTGATTTTAGCAAATACTTGTCTGATCCATATGCAATAAAATCTTGATTATATAGTAGATCGGTTTGTGGTTAACAAAAATCCAGATTGCTTTCTATAAGGTGATATATTTGTTTGTTTGCTGGAGTTTTCATGTGACAATATTGGCAGTATTTTGATTGACCTAACTGGAAAGATGTGTGTCTTGAGGGGAGACACTTGCTAGTCTCTGTTAGGACAAGGAATCACTGATAGTATTTCTTATTTCATATAAAGGCACATTTTTTTGTCAGGGACAGATAAGTGGGGCAATTGGAATAGACACCACTTTCCACTGCTACTCTCTATGTATGGTATTCACCTTCCTGAGTATGAAACTAATAATGAAATTGTGTATTCCAGCTCCAAGGGATGGGTGGCAGTTATTGAGTGAGCGAGCCAGCTGATGATGCTTAGTTATTCAGAGGAACAGTTCTTGAAAGGATGGTGAATTAGGCCTGGCTACAGCACAACAGTTTTAAGAAGAACAGATTTAGCCAAGAGGAAGTAAAGGGTGAGTGTTCTTGATGATTTAATGGGGCAGATCGTTTATTGTTTTGAGACTGAGAAACTACAAACTGCCATGCTTTAACTGTATGTTTTAAAATAATTGATTGTTTTTATAGTTCTTGTTAGCCTGTTGCTGCAGCAATATTTATGTTTATGTCAAGCAACTGATCACCCCTTAATATACACAATATCATTTAATTGAGATGAGTACAGTCCATCAAAAATTTTGAAGAGCTTGATAAAAACTTATCTGCTTTAGCCACCACTTAATTCAGTAGTACGACACTCTATGGTAGTTACATTAGATGTTGATGGGCCTCCACAGAAAGATTAAAATTGTAGAATATATGTTCTCGACTTCAATAAATGGTCTCCTTCACAATGTTTTGACCTTTTCCTGGACATCTTAGGTGAAGCTAAACTAAAATCAACATCAAAGTAATTGTACAGAATTTTGTGGCTTTGGTCTTCTAAATATCTGAAATATTTTTGAGCTGTTTTACTCGTTAAATACGCAGAAGAAAAACAATCCTAGTAGCCATTATCTGTTTACTCTAAGCTCTGCAATGTTAACATTGAATAGTGAAGTTTTATTTCAGACCTCATAAAGAGGTTTTAAATAAAAAGGATAGTTGGAATAGATTTTGATATAACTTCAAAATCAGGTTGGTCAGAAGGAAGACACACTATTTTTGTTAATTTGGGGAAGCTGTAATGAGTTTTGGGCTGCTTTTGGGGTTGGATTACCTCAATGTTTTTCCCACCTCTATTTGCTGAAGAGTTTTTCTTTAGATTCTGTAAACTAGGAGAATAAACTGTGGTTCTGCAGACAATAATTCAGTGAAGAAGGCTTCTTTCATGAAAGCTTGATGGCCTGTTTTGTTAATGACCTTGGCTAGCTGAATGGATAATGGCAAATTATTCTAAGACTTTATTTTATAATCTTCTGGGTTTCGTTTTTCTTCAAATACAAGGAATTTTCTCTATTATAAGTGGCTTATCCTCTCAAAAAGAAATCAATGCCCTGGAAAGGGGCTGTGCCTTTCTCCTCAGCAAATATATCTGTGACTTGCAGAAGCTGTGCATCTATGACAGTGATAAATCTGAAAACCTGATATCATGAGAGATAGAGCTTTTTAATCTTCCAGGTTGCTTTAAAAGGTGGTAGGAGAGCTTGAATTAATGATTTATCTTTGAAATAAGCTTAATATAGTATAGAATCTACTGTAGGGGAAAAAATTGTACATACTACTTTGCAAAAAGAAAACAAAATAAAAATTCGAGCATCTGCCTAGGCTATTTTGGGGGAATTTGTCATCAATGATACTTTTAGAATTAACAGAAATATTTTGGTGAAAATCAGGAAAGTGAGTGTACCTTTTGAGGTACAGTTTGCACAGATTATACAAATATATGTATATTATATACTTTGTATTCAACATTTTGCTGTATACATAGTGTACAATATGAAATTCTGCTTAAAATTAATAATAATAATATAAAATTAAACTTGTTCAGTTCAGAAAAATATTTCTTTGTATATTATTTGGATGTAATTAAACCCTATAAGCGACATACACAGACAATTATAGAATCACAGAATCATCAAGGTTGATATAGAATCATTAAGATCATCGAGTCTTAACTTGTGACCAAACACCACCAAGTCAACTAAGCCATGGCACTAAGTGCCACGTCTATTTGTTTCACTACCAGGGGTGCTGATTCCAGCACTTCCCTGGGCAGCCCATTCCAATACTTGACTACCCTTTCAATGAAGAAATTATTCCTGATGTCCAACTGGAACTTCCCCTGGCACAACCTGAGGTCGTTTCCTCCTGTTCTGTCACTAGCAGGACAAGAGGAGTTGCCTGGAAGAAGAGACCGCCCCCCACCTGGCTACAGCCTCCTTTCAGATAGTTGTAGAGAGCAATAAGTTCCCCCTTCAGCCTCCTCTTCTCCAGGCTAAACATCCCCAGCTCCCTCAGCCACTCTTCATATGACACTCTTTCAACCCTTCACTAGCTCTGTTGCCCTTCTCTGGACACACTCCAGCACCTCAATGTCTTTCTTGCAGTGAGGGGCCCAGAACTGAACAATCGAGGTGTAGCCTCACCAGTGTCGAGAACAAAGGGACAATCACTTCCCTGGTCCTGCTGGCCACACTATTTTTGATACAGGCCAGCATGCCATTGGTCTTCTTGGCCACCTGGGCACACTGCTGGCTCATGTTCAGCTGCTGATCATCAGCACCCCCAGGTCGTTTTCCACACGGCCACTTCCCAGCCACACTGCCCTCAGACTTGTGTTCTTGTGACCCAGGTTCAGGACCTGGCACTTCACCTTATTGAACCTCTTATTATTGTCCTTGATCCATTGGTCCATCCTGTCCAGATCCCTCCGCAGAGCCTTCCTACTCTGCAGCAGATCAACATTCCTCTCCCAACTTAGTGTTGTCCATAAACTTACTGAGGGTGCATTTATTCCCCTCATCCAGATCATGAATCAAGATATTAAACAGGACTGGCCCCACTACGGAGCCTTAGGGAAGCCCACTAGTGACTGGCCACCAACTGGATGTAGAACCATTCACAAGCAAATTATGGTGGTTACCTAATATGAAAAAATGGAGGACTACATTTAAATAAGTTGTCGGAAAAGGTCACATTAAATCCTACGTAGCTCAGCAAAGATCACCTATAGCTAATAATATTGTGCACATAGAGTTTTAAATATGTTTCAGTGTGCTGGTTCTGGCTGGACTAAAGCTGATTTTATTCACAGTAGCTAGTGTGAAACCACAACACTCAAGGTCCAGCTTTGTTGAAGCAAAATATTTTACTGTGTCTTGGAGAAGATTTACCTGCTGGCAATACAGAACATCATGGCCCTTCAGGATTTTGTTACATTAGCCAAAGTAAATTATACTCTTTATTTATTACACATATTTCTTATTTGCTCATGTATCCTGAAGGCAAAATGAAATCTTTACAATTAGAAAGGTAATTCTTTTACAGGGCTTTCCTAATTGAAACTGCAGATTTATTGAGAAAAAGAGAATCCTCAAGTATGTGTGAAGAAGGAAAAAAAAAATAAACATTTCAGGGATGTGTATGAAAATATTTGCTAGGATAATGTATCTAGATCGAGGAAACATAGCTGTGATTATAATCATAGCTTTTGATCTACTTGTATAGACCCTACTTGCACATAAAATATTTAATTAAAATGTGCCTATAATATATTTCAATCAAGTGTCATTTAAAATTTGCTAACTTGATGTGTCATCCTGACAAATTAGATGATAAAAGAAACAGGATATAATTTTTTTAATTAACAGCTTGTCATTAGAGATTATGTCAATTTTTAAGACATATAATCAAAACTTTATTTTTAAAAGGAAGCCTCACATGCCATAGATAACACCTAAAAATATTTCCTAATGCAAGTAGAGAAGAAATGAGATGTGTATGAATGATGTATAAAGACTTTGATGGTTGGTTTTTCCCCAAAAATATTTTGAAGAAATGAATGTTAGAGAATTACGTGCGGTTAGATTGTGCTACTCTCTGTCCAGAGTTGTCTGTTGTGACTTGTTTCTTGGGTAACAGAATGATTTTAGGTCTTCCTTTTATTCTCTGCTGTTCTTGGAACCTCTGCATAATCTTCATGTTAGTCATGCTCAATCTTGCTGCCATCTTCTTATCACAAACATATTTTTATCTAGTAAGGGGTACTGAGTGCTATGGTTCAGTTTTAATTGTCAAGACTGATAATCTGAAAGAGGAAGAGATAAAAGGATAAATGTAATATGTTCTGGATGGCAAAGAGGCGAGATGTATATATAATGTTTTAAGGGCAGAAAGAAGGATTTGGTCAGCTGGAGTTGTAGGCACTCACAATTTTAGCAGAATAATATTGGACACATGCAATGCAGAGTATGGTTTGGACTAATAGTGATGTGAGAACTGGTTCTTTTCCTTTCCCACATAAATGAAACTTTATACTGGATGGATCTAGCAGCTTTATCCTTGATTAGGCTTAATGATAAAGATTGTTGTGCACTCAGCGGAAATTTCTTCCAGCTTTTGCTTTCCAAAATTTTGGTGAACTTGGAAAGGTCAATAGTAGCTTGCTATTGTATCACCTTTGTTTTTCCTTTGTTTTCCTTTTTCATGGTTCGTAGTTCAGTCACAACCTACTATTCATATATAAAACCTTATCAAAAAGTTTGGAAAAGTTTGTCTGAAAAATCATTATGTGAAGATAAGAAAAAATAATAAAGACAGGAAAGTATGGGATAAATAAACAACCTGGGTAGGGGAAGATCAGTTTCTGGAGAAGGAATTCAAGAAACGTTATGTGTAGGTGAAGACACAAGGTTATTTTGGTCTGGCGTACAGAGAAGGACAGGTGAAAAAGAGAGATATATTAACAACTGATGATAGACAAGAAAAGTTGGTCAGCTGAGGGTGCACATGGTGACACAAAATCAGCAAATGAAAATGCTTTGAGGAATGTAAAAGGCCAGTTGCTTTAGATACTAAGAAAATGTTAGAAGTCAACCATAGTAGAAAATAATGTCTTCAATGAGATCTGAGCATGATCAGCTAAAGGAAAATAAATAAAAGGCAGAGAAAGTGAGGATTATCAGATGAACTTCTGGGGGTCTGAATGCCAAGCAAGGGATTTCTGAGGGGTAAATGGTTATGGAACTGTGGGAGACTAAGGGGTGCTTGTGTAAAGAGAGGTGACAGAGATTTAAAGGAAATGTTTTTCTACCTTATTGCCATGAAGTACTAAGAAGGTAAAAAGCTTAGTGGGGTTAGATGTCTATATGGGTAATGAGAACACAGGCAATTCTGCTGGATGGGACAAAATTAATTAGGCCTAAAACTCCTCATACCTGGAGGTATAAAGCAAGCAGTGAGGGCAGGGGCTAGAAAGAACTATTTTTAGAGATTATTTTAGTGGAATGAATTCTGAAGTCTAGCCTTAACAGGTCCTTGATTAATGCAAATCCTAAATGCTAGGCAGACCACATAGATGGTCTAATAATCACATATAATGTCAGGCTTATGGGGATCATCAGAAGTGGTAATGATGATGATCTGAAGTTGATAATATTGCATTGTTAATCAATTTTCCCCTTTTCTGGTTGATCTAACAACTCTTCAAGTCATCTGAAAGAAATGTGTTATTTATAGACTTGATTTTAAGAAAAACAAAACAAAACAGAACAAAAACCTCAAGAATAGGAGACTGAAGAAGCAAAGATTATTTTGGACTCACATTGCTTTATAAAACTATTTTGAAGGATGACTGCATAAAATACACACAATTTTGATGTATTTAGTCATATTTGGCAATATTATTGCTAATAACAATAATAATAATTGGAAATACAGTGTCATTTACTCCCTTGAGCACTTCAGAAAATTTTAAGAATCTTAAGTAGTCCAGTTTGCTCATAATCTATTTTCCACCTATTTCTGGCATTAAACTTACTGTTTTTTCTTCTTTCATCTGACAATACTTTAAAGCTTTTTACTAAAATTTTGCTTTGTTCTTTCAGGCTGCGCAAATATAACTCATTTACCTCCTATAGCAACACTTTTCCTCTTGACTGCTATTTATTGAGGTCCCTAACATGTCCTTAAAAAGGAAATACACTACTGGTTTGCTGAACCATTGGATGTTGGATTGTGTGGTTGACACAAACATTTACTAATCCATTAGCTGCAGTAATAATAATGAAATATTTTAATTATCCCTTACAAAAAGTATTTGTTTTTCAAAAAGAATAAACATAAGCACTTTTCAATAAATTAAATACTATTAAATGCTTTAAATGCTCTAGCCTTAGAGCTCAGAAACAGCAACTCTTTTTTCCCTTTATATTTGTTCTTTTTCATTTCATAAAAATGTCTTCTTTCATTAGTGAGAACCACAAGACTAGATTGTTTATTGGAAATTGCTGTCATGAAGCCAAATTCCCCAAGATTCAAGTCCCCAGACTGGAATAGAACTGATGTTTTACCAAAGAAGAAAAAAGAAAGAAAACGAATGGAAACTCTCATAATAGTATTTGGAAGACCCTTACACAAAGAGCTATTTGTCAGAGGCTTGTTACAGAGATGATCTGTCTTTGTAATGAACCTCTTATAGATGAGTAACAATACTAATAGCATACATGAAATGTAATACTTAAATTTTTAAAAGATTTGTATAGGTGAAATAGGGGAATGAATGTGATACAATCTGACAAGTTAGGGAAGTAACAGTCTGATGATGTAATGGAGAAAATATACACGTGCCATATATACATAAAAATAAATAATTAAATAATAGATATTTCTATGTATATGTATCTATATTTTACAGCTGGGCATGTCCATTGCAGACTCTTTTTCTTTGGACTACATAAAAAAAAGCACCTGTTCAAACCTGAATAGGAGAAACTTGTGGTTTGTATCAAAATATTTAAATATGGTAGTTCACAATGTTTTCCTCTACAAACCTGCCATTCTTGATGGGATACAGAGTAACTAGAAATACTGCCTTCAGAAAGCACTAGTTGTGATGGTCACATATCACTATCGGGGAATCATAATTTCTGACTGCCACTTTAGGATGAGGTTGTAAAATTTCTCTTTAGAGAAAAAAGTAATCCAGAAAGGCATGCCCTGTGCTGCTTGAGATGCAGCATAAACAGCTGTGCTCCTAGTAGATTCCTGTGTTTCTGAATTCTTGACCTCAGCAAGTTGCCAAGACCATTAATATGCCTCATTTTTTTGGTATTTTCCCTATTTGTTTTACATTCATTGTTGAGTTTTGTTACAAGTGGTGAAGCTGTACCCTGTTACTACTGAAAGCAGTAAGAATATTTGTTTCAATATATTTGTTTGGAAGGAAAGGAAATTGGCTTAGAGAGAAAGAAAATTAGTTTTTGAATCTCTGACTTCCTCAAAAGTTCTCTTACTCATCTGTTTTGTGTGTTCTCAATTTCTTCTTTGTCCTTTTTTTTTGGTGTTGTTGTAAAAAGCCCTATTTTGTCTACGGGTTTCCTTAAAGTCATTGACATGGATTTTCAGCTTGAAAATACTGAAGTCTAGTGAAGGATAAATGTGGAACTTGCTGTTCCTACTTAATTCTATTATGCCAAATAATTTTGTCCCCACAGAATAGTTTGGAATCTAACACACACTCCT
This sequence comes from Lepidothrix coronata, assembly GCF_001604755.1. NCBI lineage: Eukaryota > Metazoa > Chordata > Aves > Passeriformes > Pipridae > Lepidothrix > Lepidothrix coronata. The sequence goes on from NW_016690396.1 coordinate 269,860, forward strand.
TGTGCTTAAGGAGTTTATTGTTCTGGCTCAGGAGCAAAAAGAATCAGTTTCAGCAACAGGTTTTCAGAAAACAGTTACAAGTGTGGTAGAGAAGAGGCTGGTATTTTACAAAAGCTCTTACTAGATTTAGAAGTAGAAATCCTATCGGAACTTTACAGGAATTTTAAATGTTAGACCTACAATTCATAACTGCTTTTAAAATGTAAGAACTACTTTCAATAAAACCGTTTTATAAACAGTTTGTGATGTGAGCAGCATATGATATTTCATTCTCCTTTAGGATGAAATTCACATTTCTAAAACATAAAAGAAATTACATTACAAACATCACACAATTACTGTGCCTTTGCAAATGTAACAGATTTTGTTTTATACTTAATTTGGGAAACTCTCTTTTTCCTCATGTTAGATTAACAGGTTTCAAACTTTGGGTTTGGAATTCATTAATCATATCAACTTTGAATAGAAAACTGGTTGAAATTTCAAAGAAGGATTTTATGGATTTTAGTGACACCATAATGAAATGATGACAGGAGATTCAGAAGTTGCTTCTTATGTGATAATTCATAGGAAATGGTTGCATCAGTCTTATCTTGATTTACAAATACAGAATTGTCTAATTCATATATTTCAAAATGAATATAAATACACATTTTAGCATCAAAGCACACAACTAGCTTGATTTTCTATCTTTTTTCATAGTTTAAAGTAATATTGGCACATGAAAGGCGGTGAGGGAATTTGCCCAGCCCTTAGAGAGGGGAGATTTTCTTGACCCTCAGTTATTTATTTGTCTGTCGGTGCCCCAGGGAAGTCAAAACCCTTTACATCTGACCAGTTTGTCAGTGTCCTGTAAGGGAGCAACCTCCAGCAACAGATTCATAGGATCGGAAGGCGATTCTACTGCCCTTTTTGGGGCGGGGAATGAAAAACAGTGTGGAGAACTCTCAGCAGGTCTTGCAGAGGTGTTATTGGCCAGCAGCAACTGCTAGCACCTTATAAAGGACTCATGCTAAGAGTTTATGGAATAACACTCTTTATTAATACAAATTGTAACAGGTTAATAGGGTTTGTAGGTCATCAGTGACACCATCTGACTGTAAAAACGTGTTTGAGCGATCTAATAATACAACAAAGCAAGGACAAACACAAACTCTAATATAAAACAATCTATTTCTATACCATGGAGCAAGGCAGAAGCTCTAGTCCTAAAAGCAGCAATCAGTGTGCATAGAATAAGTTTCTTACCCAATAGGTGTCCCTATAGGCAGGGGAAGACAGGCTCAGCCCGTTGATTGATCCCAACAGTTTTGGTAGTCTTTCTCCAATTTCTCCCTATTTCCAACTTACTTTTATATTATTTATTTAGGTTTAGATGGAGGTTGTGTGACTCTAGTCATAAGTACTTAATTAGGTAGTCCTCCTTGGCATCCATCTCCATCGGTGGACAGTCTTTGAACTACGAAGTGTCACCGTGTTCCCCTCTCTGCAGGATGTTTATGGAGGGAGGCTATGGCACCTTCACATTACTCCCCTCTCTGTTCTATCCCCCATAGCAGGTGCTCTTCATTGTTTAGGGAACCTTAGTGGGGCATGTTGACTATGTTCCATCTGGGAAGCAGCAGCTGCATTTTACCCTGTAATTCTTAGTCTCCTATAATTTTTAATCCTATCCATTGTTCCACAAACATGCATATCCTTGTATTTACCTGTAAAATGTCTTCTATATATATATATATTAAAAAAGAAGCTTTTAAAATTTCCATAAGAAAAGATTCACTGCTAACTATAATAAAAAGTATATATTTATGTATCACTGTATATATTCTATACCCTTTTAATTTTTCCACTTTGTGGTTTTGAAAGCATGTCAAAATCTTAACTACCTTTTTTGAACATTTTAAAGCATTAATTTAGCCTAAAGATGCCTCTTCTTGCACATTTATTAATCCAATTATTAACATATTTTCATAAACATTCTAAAGCCTCTCTTTGGATTTTCTGTTGGAATGAGATTTTTTTATTTCTAGGAATTTTTCCCCTTTAGGAAGCAGGAAAATATAAGTATTATAGAATACATAAATGGAACTAAATGAAAAGATCTTCAGATCATCTTTTTCTTATCCATACTCTACAAGCTTGTATACTTCTATTAATTGGCTTAGTCACTTCAGTTTACATGAGATTACATGAGATTACATAATATCCAATCTTACCAGAATTTTTTTTTAAAGTATCCAGATTTTTTTCACTGAAATGCTATGTAGTCTGAAGCACCACTCTACCCTCTTCAGGATATGCTTCCGAGAAGAGCTAGCTACACATAGGATGGGGAGTAATGCATATGAACATATAAAAATAACCCTGATAGCACAGAGTCCACCAAAGAAGAAGACATAAGGAAGGTGGCTCTGTGTTTTAGTTAATTAGAAATCAGTTTCAAATTTGGATTTTTGTATGCATTGACTGCATTTCCCATATCTCAGAGGAAGTAATTGTGCTGTTAAGATGATTGCCTGTTTGATTATTAACTTCACATATTATTCAATTTTTTTAATGTAAATTAATTTCTCTTCATAATTATATGAAGCTATTGAATGGTTTTGGATTACATTGCAAGATATCTTTTCTGATACTGAATTCAGTTTGTAGTATTTAATTTCATTATTCCACTTGAAGTTCTTTTTCACTTGACTATATCTTCTGTGTTGGGGGCCTCTGGTGGTCTAGTGGTTAGGGTGCAGGACTCTCACCGCTGCGACCCTGGTTCGATTCCCAGCCCTCCGGGCAGATGGAGCTCGTTAGCCCTGTGAGGCAATCCATCTAAGAGAAGGTCACTCTAAACAAAACCTACGTTCTGAGACCCTCACTGCCACTGTCCAAGCTTGCTCGGCCCCGGCAGATGAACCTCAGGATTAAAGGGTGGGCTCAGTTCGGCGCACGCTGTGTCTCACCTAAAAAATCCACTGCGCAGGCTCGAAGGGTTAATGACCTTTCCCAAATCTTCGCTCGCGAAGACTGGCCATTATTTATATTATATCTTCTGTGTCATTTGAAAGTTTTAATAAACAAAAATTTCCATTAGCAAAGATCAGAAATAATCATACTCATTTAGTAATACTCTTATTAGTAATATCTCATTACAGAAATTTCCATTTTCATTTATAATACAAGTTCATGCTCACTCTGCCATAGAAAAAACCATTTATAGGGAACATCAACAAGCACAGTTTGATGGAATTCTGGGCCACTTCCTTCCTCTGTGCCACTTACATCAACCAACCCATTAGCACGTGCTGAACCTTCTCCCCATCAGCCATCAATCATGAGCAATCAGTCAGGTACTTGATAATTAAGGGAGAGAGGGAAAGCACTTCACAAGGCTAAAAATGTCTTTACAATAGCTTCATGCATGAAGTCAAATAACAGTGGGAAAGGTTTAATAAGAACCCGTACACCTGTAAAACAAACCCATCAGTATGGAGCCCAGAAGTATGGGTAAGACAGAGACCTTTCACATGATTATTATGTCCTTTACTTGAATTGCAACCCAGCGATTGTGGTGCAGAGGAGGAACTGAAGTTTGTCAAAAACTTCAAGAGGAGCAAAAGATGCTAGAGGGTGACTTTGAAGCCTGCTATTGTGATGCACTTCTGTGGTCCTTGTAGTGTCAACATTCTTGAAGTAAAGGTTCATCACTGAAAAGGCCTCAGTTTGAATGGTTCTTTACTATCTGGAGATGTACTTGATTGGATACATGTGCTGAAAATGCAAGGAAAGTATTTGTAAGGATCCCCATTCTAAGGGGGCTCAGAGACTAAGGTGAGGGCTGCCAAAAAGGTGTCTCCCAACTTGTTGGTTTACTGAACCTGCTTGGATAAAAATACGATCTGAGTCAAATGAATCATGCTTTGAGTTGATAGAATATTTTCACTGTTAGAATGGTTTTAGGTTCAGCTTGTTTGATCATTTACAAAAACAGATAAAATGAAATTAAAATGTACTATAGAGGTAAAAAGCTACTAGAAATCTGCTATAAGGATACTTCCTTTCTGCACTCAAACTAAATATCCCGCTTATTTTGAGATTAGTTCTGTTTTTGATATTCTGTGGTATTGCTGAGCATAAATACATGAAAATTTACTTTGTGTGCATCACTGGAGCACTAGGTGTGAAAAGGAGTGTAGAATTTTGACTCTGTCAGGGACATTCTCTTGAATGCTGATGTTAGAGCTTCTTGTTCTTTTTATTAATTGGGGTGCTTGATCAATTCATGTCCAGGGCAGTCCATTGCACCTCACTTTTCATATTTTCCTATTCAGACATTTCTGTGATGACTTTCCTATCATCTTGGCTTGTTAATGGGACTTCAGGGTAGGGCAGTCATAATCATTCACTACTCCTCCCATCCCTCAGATGTTTGGTTTCAGAAGGGAAGGACATTCTTATTTGCACATTAGACTGCTGATACTGTTCTTTGCTTCCCAACCTAAATCGATGCCATTCTTCTTTTTTAAAGATATTATCCTTTTTTCATTTTATTAATTTAGTTTTGATTTTTGAATATATTTTAAATTCTTAAGCCTGGTATGCCCAATATCTGCCACTGCTGGTCTCCCTTCACTGCTGATGCAACTTTTGACAAGATTCAGAGATACTAAATCTATAAGTTTCATCAAAGTCATAACCAGTTGGAAAAGAATATTCCTGTTGATGATCCTCATTCTCCAGCCCCTCCAACCTATTCCTGAAAGAAAAAGTTGTGTTAAAAAAAAGTGAAAGGAAAAAGTTAAGGGTTAGAGCTCAGTTCAACCTTTAGTAAGAAACTGAAGGTTCTGTGATGACGTAGATCACAAAAATATCAGAAGAACCTGGATGTATTTTTGTAAGGGGAGAACACAGCAACTTATGCTTGTTTAATTTCCAGAATAACTTAATTTGTAGAAATAGAATATGTGATAGAAAATTAGTGTTACAGGTAGGTTATTGTGGCCTAGCTTATATTTCAGTTCCTCAGAACCGATGTAATAGCTTCTTAGAGGTGTGACATATACTGTCACGAAACCTTTGACTTCCAATGCAATTTCCTATCAACATCATAGGTGTTTATTCTCTCAGTTTAAGTCTAATTAATCATAAAATGAAGTACTGAAAATATTTTCAGAAGACTTGAAAGAAAGCTATCGGTATTGAGCGCAAATTCTTACTTGTTTAAAAGGAACAGAACTTGAAAGAACATGTAATTGCAGACTATGTTGCAGTGCTTTTTAGATAACAGTTAATATTCATGAATGGCCAAAGGTGCCAGAACTTCTTGTGTGCTTTCAAAGGAGTACCTTTAATTAGGAACAAACTCTTAAAGGTCAGTATCTTTATTCCAGGGTCTAGCTGTGTGACACACACAGAGTACAACGATTTCTCTCTAAATATCAAGGGGAAAAGTGAGGGATCACATCTTGCATGCCTGATTCATTGAGGCAGTTCTGTTGACTTCTGCAGAAGTTTGCAGGAATCAGACAGGTGGGATTTGCAAGAAAGAAGGTTCAAATTTCTTCCTGGAACATCATCAGAGTCTGGGACCTGTTCAGAAATGGCAAATTCTCATCTGTTTTCCATCCACCAATGCACAAAGCCTATTATTTCTTCCCTCCAGTTTTTCTCCCATTTTCAGTTCCTTCCACAGATCCGAGTGCTGCAGGTTGGCTTCCATTTTGATCTGATTTTGTTCACCCTTTCACTCAGTGAATCAATGGAGTCCTGTTCGCATTTGAGAATGCTAATGCTCAGTTTTCCACAGCAGTGACTTGAGACACAGTGACAATTCTATATAGCTTATGGTAAATATTTCAGCAAGGAAAAAAAATCCCTTGCCTTGCAGCTTAATAAACTGTCACAGCAGATGCAGCTGTGTAAAATCGATTTGAAATCCTCTTTACTTCTCTTTAAATATTTTGACCTCTGGCTCTACATTGTTCCCTGGTTGTTTAAAGCTGTTTTGGATTTCCAGCACCTCTGTTAAATATTAGGATATCTCAGTCACAAAACTAAACAATGAGTGTAGGTGGCTTCAATTTCTTTTTGAAGCAAAAATAAAACTTGAAGTGGCCAGCGGGACCTCTTAAGTCCTGCCTAATTACACATTCCCTTAAGTAAGGTTGTATAGAGAAGTCTGCAGAAGAGAATCACATGGCATTTTCAAAAGGAAACTACTAAAATGTTAATTATCTGAACATCAATATTTTTACTTGGGGTAATTTTTTAATTTGAACTTCCCACTGCAAAGTACAATTTGAGCAGTGACTATTATGGTGCTAAATGGCAAGCTGAATCTCATTAGACTTTTATTAATGAGGAAAACAAGTTTTTGATACAGATATCTCAATATTACATACAAAAAACTCATTTGTATATTTAAATGGTTCCAACCTACATGAGAAATTTCAATGCTCTGGCATTTTATGCCTTTCCGAAACACAGTCCATGAGGAGATGAAGATGGTGAAAAGTGGTAAATACAGTGGTGACATGGCTGTAATAAGGAAAGTGAATAAAAGTAGGATATAGAATATAGGACTATTGAAAGTAAAAATATTCTGTGGTTTTGAAAAGTTTTGGTGTTACAAGAAATTGTGGTAGGGAGGAAATAAATGGGATTTTGTGTGGTTTTCCAAATGAGATGATAATTGTCTCAGGAATTCTTTTAATTCTACCAGTCACTATGAAACCAATGGTACTAAAAAAAAATGAAACTGTTTTTTAAAGTACAGAATGAAAACTTTTGAAAAGTTGAGTCTGTGAATAATAGAGAAAATAAACACTAGCTGCTGATGAGGGAAAGCCCAGGGCCTCAAATACATTTGTTGTTTAATCATTTTGAGGTATTCTTATCAAAAGTCTCATAAAAATGTACTGCAAATATCTGTGAAAGAGATTTGGATGATAATAAAATTCAGTGGTTTACTCAGAGTTGTCAGAAATGCTGGTGTCATGTTTCCCTTTTTGAGTCACCTAAGAATTGGAAATTTGTATAATCTTTAGAAGTTTTCAGTAGAAAATGGCAGAGATTTATTTTTGTTTCAAATGAAAAATAGGTGGGGAAAAAAGAGAAGAGTTCAGAAAAATGAACTGATGTGACTTTAAGATTTTAAAATGACAAACAGTTCAAAGTTCAAATTATTATGGGCATCCACAGTGTGCAATAGACAGTTGCAGCAGAAAACTATTCACAGCTTGATGATTTTTGTTCTAGCATATATGTCTTCTGTCTATGTGTCCGCTGTCTGGAATAAGATTAGATATGCAATGAAAAGTCCTTCATAAAGCAAGAAGGCAAAATTTGTGTTAGGATTAGTGTTACCTACAACAAAGAAGTGAGACCATATAATCAAGAAGAAGGAATATTTGTCATGGTCGATAGTATTTGCATCCCACCTGCTCCTTGCATTGAACAAAATGTTTTATAAATTTCATGTTCTAGCATCATTCTGGTAAAATTTGGAGAAGAGAAATAGGATATTGAGGTGTTTTTTGGAAATTAGTGTTTCCAACTACAGAATATGGCTTCAGAAGGATTCTACAGAAAGATCTTTGAAAATTCAACAGATGGAGAACTGGTTGGGTAAATAAGAGCATGATGCTTTAGGGAACAGGTGATACAGGAAGACAGTTTTCTATTTAATTCAGAGAGAAAAGAAAGCTGCTGAAGGAAAATAGAGTTGACAAGGATACATGTGATTAATAAGGAAAATCGACTTTTTGTGCAGCATTTTGACTACATTTCCCTGGTGTAAAATTGAGGGGGTCAAGGCTGACAAGAGAAGATTGAAATGTGCTGGTTACCAAACCAAGGTGCTATTTTCATCTGTTCAGACACAAAAGAAACTCTTCCCTTTACAAAATTTGTGTAGGAAGATGGAGTGAGATAAAAATATCTCAAGTGTTGTGAGGACTGGGGAAAGATCCACACTGAAGGCAGTACCTGGGTCTTCAGTTTGAATTACAGATGAGATATTAATGGTATTTATAAAGAATGAAAAATTAATTAGGGTAGTAAAGTGGAAATCAGATGCTCAAATTTGTTCATGCTGACTATAAATTGATGTCTGGCAACCCACAAAGAAGCATCAGTATAAAGTTCACAGTGGGAAACTGGTATACAGGCAAGGTTTTATGATAATTATAGGTCAATGAAAATCCTCTTTTGTTGTTGTTGTTACTGTCGTTGATGATGATTTTTGTTCCTTGGAAGTAACAAAAATCACCATCTGTGGAGTTAATCACACAAGACACATGCTGGCATGCCTATATTTTTTCAGACATTCCAGTTTTGGAGAAGCAATGAGCTTTCCTTACAATGAGGATATGTGAATGAGAGTGTTGCTCATACTAATTTGATACTATTAGCTCCTGCCATATATTTGAGATCAGTAGCTGTGAGAGATAGGGAAACAGTGTGTAAAATAACAAGTAATTGTGAAAGTTTTAATCAGAAAATACTGAAGAAAAGCTGAGACTTCCCTGAAACTTATTTTTTCCTGGATACCTACAGTTTAATTTGGATATGCCAGTAACACGTTTTGCTTTGTTTTCTAGAAATTTAAGTTCACCAAGAAGTCTTACAGGACATATTGGACTCTCAGTGTGGGACCAAATTACTTGTGAACTTGAGGTAAATATGTATGTTGCCGATAATTTCATCAATGGGATTATGTCAGTTTATTGTTCATAGGACTCAAGATTATTAAAAGCATAAAAACATATTTTAAAAAACCCTCTAGATGATTTTCAGGTTATAAATACTGTTACTTTGATGAATTCACTGAAGCAGAAATGTTCCCAGTGTAAGAACAGTAACCCTGTTTAATTGTCAAGGATGATGCCCTGTGCTGTCACTGTCTTCAGGGATACATCATTGCTTATGACATTATAGACACAGTCAGAAAAAGAGATATTGTCGCGGTCCGAAGGGAGGAGGGGACAGGACACGAGGAAGGGTGCAAGCAGAATCCTTTATTCAGGCGTGTGTCCGATTCTTAACCGTCCTGCCAGGGAAAAGGGGGCAGAACATAGGGTGGGCTATCAGACAGGCAAACAGGGGAGCAAATCAGAATAGGGCACAGGCAAAAGGGGGAGGAGAAAGCCTGAGCATGTGCAGTTGTGCACTGTGTAGAAACCACATAATAACAGTAAAGTCCATATGAAAGTCCTGCCAATTGCTGTATGCTTTTCTCCATG
>NW_016690396.1:281767-366198 GCF_001604755.1 Lepidothrix coronata
TAATAACAGTAAAGTCCATATGAAAGTCCTGCCAATTGCTGTATGCTTTTCTCCATGCCTGGAACTGTTCCCATCATGAATCTTGCTTCTCTACAAGATATTGCTTTCATCTTGCATTGAATAAGTAAAAAATCTGAATTCTGAACTGACAGTTCTAGGCCTGCAGTGTATCTATAACATTTCTGATTTCTCCCATATATATTTCAGTTTCAATCATTTTGGGACAAGTGGTATGACAAAGTCAGATATTCAAAGCTCTGAAAGAACCAAGGTTTTTTAACACAAATATTGAACAGCAGATGTATAATGGTAACTAACTACTCAATAGGAGCCTTTGTATTGGTGCTGCATTTGTGTGACTGAGATAATGTCTTATGTGTGAGCACAAAACTACCAATTCTACATTTGCTAAGGACGTGATATAGCATGCAGTTCCTTATCGTAAAGTTGAAATTGGATTTTTGCTGATTTTCAAAGGAGAGCAAGGTGAATTTTTCTTTTTGTGAAATGCCTACTTTCAAGAAGAACTAAATGCAAGTGAAACAATCTGTAAGGGTTCGAGAATCCTGAAAGGAAGCAACAGAGTAAGCTCCTTGTCAGCAAAACGAGGCACATACTATCACCGGTGGTGGAAAAAAAAGAGGATTGCACAGCCACATCCTATCCAGCCAAACAGTGCACATTTCCTTCAGCTAAATTGTACATGACACCAATCTAAATCCAGAATTCCAGTGTTATGAATATGAATTTCGTTTGTGCTTGTAAACATCTTCATACAACATTAGTGCCATGCAATTGCAAAACACTTTGAAGATATGCTTGACAGCATAATGTAAGTTAGATCTGAATATGTTACATCCTAAAGCAGAGCTATAGTAATTGATTTGGCTATAATTGGACGTCTGTTATTGAGTGTAAAATGCTAGTGACTTTTGAGTACCAGCTCTGCACATCTTTTGGTGTTTCCCCAGGAAAAAAAAAAATAAAATTTTCATATGAACATTTTTTAGATTTTCTGACCCACTGCTCTACAAGACCTGTTTGTGTACTCTGCAATTAGTGGTGTCCCTTTCCAACATGTGTTATACGTAACATTTCTATTTTTCTAAATGGCTTTAATTTGCTACATCTTGCATTGATGGTATTTATTTTTTAGCCAGACCAGGGACACTGTGATTCCTTTAATACTGGATGTGGATAATAATGATAGCACAGACCATGAACATGTTCTACTATCTTAAAATCTGTGATTTAAAAAAAATAATCAAAGTATATGCTAATACATTTGCATTAAAAACCATATACATTTTATTATCATTCAACTTATAGCTAGAGGCTGCAATCCTTTATTAAAGCCTTTTATATTTTATATGACAGCCTAAGGGATATTTTTATGGTGAAATACAAGGGACCTCACTCAGGATTTGATCAAAACCCTGTTCATTGTTGCTCTATCACCTTTTTATTTTTGGCTCGTCTTTCAGGTAGGGCAAAGGCAGCTCTTTTCATTTATGGTAAGCTGACAGACTGTTTCAGTTTTTGACTTCTAATGCTCTATGGTGCTGCAATATTTCAGTTGCAAAACTGTAGATGCCCATTTACTTTGAAGTAAAAAATATATAAAGATAATCAGCTAATTAAGTGTCCACTGTTGCATTTGACTTAGGAATTTTTTTAAGAATAAAGGCTTTTTCTTTAATACATATTTGCAGGATGTAAGTCTAGAGCTACAAATTGTTCTGGCACTATCCATATAAATTAACAAATATCAGTTTTACACTGGTAAAATTCTTGAGCATAAAATTAAGAGAACATGCACATGATTGAGTTGGGACTGTTTTCATGCTTCTAATGATGATTTACCTTGCTGTGCTTGATTAAAACCCCTTTGAGTTCAGGTACCTTTCCAAAGTACATTCAAATAATATGTATAGAACAATGTAAAGTTGTGAAATATAATAACAAGAAGCTGTGAAATGTGTTGCCATAAACATTTGTGTATGGTAAAACTTTATGCTGGTTCAATAAAAAAACACTTATGGGAAGATAAATCCCATAAGCATTTCAACATCCATTGAAACCTTTCATTTGAGTAATCTATTTCACATATTTGAAAGTGTTAGAGTACTGAAGGGAGAAGCACGTGTATTTTCTTGATTTTATATTCTTCTGTTATTTCGCACTCTGGCATTGGTGAAGTTCCTGGGTCTGAGAACCTTTGGGCTGACCCTCTACAACCATTTCTATACCTGAAATGCTGGTCATATTTTCAATATTGTGTGATTTTAATACTGTGGTCTTAGTGAAATGCACTTATGTAGTAATACAGGCAGCAGAAGCATATGAATAATTTGGAATTACATGTATTTAATTACTTTTGGTGACATTAAAACTATAATGCCTTCAGTCTTTAGCTTGGTTTTGCAGTTTGAGAACATGCAATTCAGTACAAGGCATAAGGCAGACAGTATGACACTGTGCTCACAACAAGCACATAAATACAAGGAGTACATGTTTTTATTGATGCAGGTAACAGTTGGCACATTTAACATAAGAAAATCTGTCTCTTTTTCAGTTTCTGTTGGAATCCAGGAGATTCTAAACCAAGTATAATATTTTGGGGTAACTCAAACAATTTTGTCTTCCTGTCCAAGTATAGCTCCACATCTGAACTGCTGACTAACTTAAAGTGGGACAACAAGGGAATCCAGACTGTTTTCCTCTAATGTGACTTAAGTTATGCAACTGTGACCGGAGAATCTTCTCAATCTCCAAATGTACAGCTGCTTTGCACTGTTTGTTTGAAAGTTAGCCTTTATTTTATCACTGGAAGCTCTGTGTGCATTTGCTCAGATTTGCAATGCTGGGAAAATTACAGCCTAATTCTTGGATCAGGTGGCTATACTCATAATAAATGGTGGCATCTTGCATGCTTGGGAAATCCATAGAAGATATTTTATGAATAAGATGCCACTCCATCAGTAAGCTTCTCAATCCATGCAAAATCTGACTTCTGTGTTGAATGTTTATTGTTGAGAGGCTTTTATATATGAAAAATTAGATTCCCCATTATGGTCCTTCTTCAGGTAAACATACTTGCTTTCTATGCACTTGCAAGCACTTGAACCTTATTGGGCTACATGCTGGTTTTGGCTACTTCATGCAATACAAATTTCATCTAGGAAGGAATAGCACTCAGGCAATGCAGCAGGACTTTAAATGTGTGGATCATGCCTAGAATTTCATTAAGTACAGGAAAGGTGCACAACACTCACCTCTTAGGCAGGAGGCATGAGGAGAGGCATGACAGTGTGTTTTGGCTGTGCTTATCTGATATATTTACTCTAGGGACTGTAGCCAACTGGTACATATTAGTGTCCTTCAGTCTTATTTAAATGATGTCAGGGTAGTATAGAATGGCACGGAGAGTTTCCCTAGATAACTCTCAGTGCCAAGAGAAGCTCTGAAGAGCTGAGACCTCAAATCTTTTTTTCTTTATTATTTTGGAAATCAAACAAGTTTGCATAATAAATTAAAGATGGACAGAAAGATGACGGGGTCACTTTTGCAGAATTTTTGGATTGCATTGAAAGTAGACCTTAAAGAAACTGTCACAAGACCTTTTGCCTGCAATATTTTCATTCTATTTGGTCCAGTCAGCAGATTCAGACAAGCAGATGAGACTTTGCATTAATCTACCAGGATCAGCCTCTGAGCTTTCTAGAGCTTATCAGTTGTTACATTTTTATAATGATTCATTTCTGTATGTAAAGAAAAAAAAATCCTTTACTGACCACATTATTCTAATCTTGCTGGTCACTGGAATTTTAACACAAAATAAAAGTGTAGACAATTTATTACCCATCCTGTCAATTACATAATCTTGTATCTCATAGTGTAAGTCAAAAAGAGAGTGCTTTTGGTTTAGATGGATTTCATATCATACTAATTTGTAGCGTAAGTAGCATTACTCAATGCAGCCTGACACAGCCCTGCAAATTGTTTCTTACAGCATCACTTTCTTTTGGATCAGATATCTGTTTTCAATTTACATAGAGAATACCTCATCTAAATTTATTACACTGGAGACAACTGAGTCAGACTTCACTGGCTGTGTGTCTCTGCCTACTGGTTTGAAGGGAACATAAATTTACTTGCTTTTATTAATCCTAACTAGAGATGATAAACAGAATTTTATTCTAGCGAATTGTTACAAGCAGTTTGTTGCTTCAGGTTTGCTTACAGTTTTGTGGATACATGCACGCTACATATAGCACACAACATGCATAGTGCATATAGCACACAAGCTTTGCTTATCATTACTCAGATTTGAATAGATCACTGTCACAGTAGAAAGAAAAACTTAAAGAAAAAAAAAGAACAATTATATGTCCTTAACCATAGTCACAGACACCTCAGCTTAGAGCTTTGCTTTGTCTCTATTTTTGCTAGTGCCAAATTCTTCCAAGGTCTTTCTGCATCGTGACTTTCTTTTCCTCATCCACTAGATCAAGTAGGACTGTATTCAAGTTCCAGCCTACATACTGAGTCTAACTTCTTGACAGCCAACTTTTGTACAGTTTATTTTCTCTTTAAACTAGGTAATATTATTTTTTTGTATCTTTTGGCATACCTATTTCCTCTTTAAAACTGTCTGCTCAGTTCTTCCTCCATTCTTTATCTGTACAGCTGAGGAATGCACAGAATTTGTTTTTATGTCTTCACCCTTCCTCTCTTTGGTGCAACAGTCCAAAACCCACTGGTAACAGATGCTTCTTAATATAGGTTTCACTAACAAGTGTGTTTGAGATGTCTCTCACTGTCATGAAAATTCCATTTTAACAATGCTCTTCCTGCGAGATCCATTAATCCAACAGTAATCCAGTAGACAAAACAGCCAAAATAATACCCTGCATTTGGAACATTTTAATTCTTCAGGTAACCTCGAGATTTATTTCTATAAGTTGTATTCTTTAACTTTTAATTAAATGCTGATTATTTTAAGAGTATGTCAGACAATATACTATGTTTAATGTCAAGTGCTTGTGCAGCATGCAGTGGTTAGATGGGACCAAAATGCTCCAGAGATGAAAGCCAGCCACTCAAAGCTCACAAAATTAAAAGTGCCTTTTTGCAGGGTCAATGCCTAAACTATTTCTACATAACAAAATTTATACAAAGTATTTTCCATCCATATGCACACAGGTAACTGAACCACTTTATTTTACCTTGAATTTGGAATATTACACCAATAACCTAAAATTTTGTTATCTGGTATTTCATTTTTGAACTCATGATTAAACATCTGCTTATTATTCTAAAAAGCACTTTTACTTAACAATTATTTAAAATTATGTTCAGTAAACATTTTAAAATTTCTGTTCTTTCTTAACCATAGCTTGTCTGTTCTGTTATTCTTCTTGCATTTTAATTGGAATTGCTTTTTAGTGTTTATCTTCTGAAATTACTGTTTGAAATTCAGCTGTTTGAAAGAATCCCCCAAAACTTTATGTATATCCTGACAGACAAAGAGTAAGAGGTGATTTTCAGTATTTTTTAATGTGTTCTTTGGAGGGTTTTTCTTGTTAAGTTTTGTTTAGAAATTGAGTAATAATATAAGTGAGTGCATTTTTGAACTATCACAGATTTCTTCAAATCCTTATAATTGTATTAAATCAAACAAAAACGGTACACATCTAGTTAGATGTAATGAGGTTTTGCTATAGCAACTCCTAAGGACACACGTGAAATAGGTGTGTAAATAGTATTAATACATTTTTGTTAGACCAACTGATATGGTTTCAAATTTATACCATCTTTAATTATGCAAAAAAAATATTTCTGTGCATGAATGCTTGATTGTTTTAGCAATTATGGGATTTATCCTAATAAAATGTGTTTTAGTACCTACATACATATTTTTATCTCCTAGATACAGGACATCGCTACACATCATTATTCTACTGTAAATATATACTGGGCTTCAGCAAAGCTTTGATGCTGTCTCTCACAGTATCCTACTGGACAAAATATCCAGCACATAGCTGGATAACTGTGTTAAGTGGTGGGTGACCAGTTGGCTCACAGGTTGAGCACAGAGGGTGACAGTGAATGAGGTAACATCAGGCTGGAGTTCGGTCACTAGTGGGGTTCCACAGGGCTCCATCCTTGTCCCACTTCTCTTCAAAATCTTCATTAGTGGCTTGGGTGTAGGACTCATAAGAATACTACATAAGTTTGCCAATAACACTACATGAGGAGGAACTGTTGACTCCCTTGAGGGCAGAGAGGCCCAGCAGAGAGGTCTTGACAAATTAGAGATGGGTAATCACCAACCATTTGTGAAGTTTAACAAGGGCAAGGCCTGGATTCTGCACCTGGGAAAGGGCAACCCTGGTTGTGTGTAGAGTGGGGAATGAGAGGCTGGAGAGTAGCCCCATGGAAAGGGACCTGGGGGTCCTGGTTGGTGGCAAGTTAAATATGAATCAGCAGTGCTCTGGCAGCCAGGAGGGCCAACCATGTCCCAGAGGGCTTCAAGCACAGCATCACCAGCCGGTCGAGGGAGTGATTGTCCCACTCTGCTCTGCACTGGGATGGCCTCACTTTGAGTCTTGTGTGCAGCTTTGGGCAGTACAACATAAAAAAGACTAAGCTATTAGAGAGTGTCCAAAGGAGGGCAACAAAGATAGTGAAGGGACTGGAGGGGAAGCTGTATGAGGAGCAGCTGAGGATGCTTGGTCTGTTCAGCTGGAGAAGAGACTGAGGGGGAGACCTCATTGTGGTTTTCAACATCCTCACGAGGAGAGGTGGAGGGTCAGGTTCACTTGTGACCAGTGACATGAGTCAAGAAAATGGCATCCAACTGAGTCAGGGGAGGTTTAGGTTGGATATCAGAAAAGGTTCTTCACACAGAGGGAGGTTGGGCACAGGCTCCCAGGGAAGCAGTCACAGCACGAAGCCTGACACCGTTCGAGAAGCATCTGGACCATACTCTTGGACACATGGTGTGATTCTTGGGGTGTCCTGTGCGGGGCTAGGAGTTGGACTTGGTGATCATGATAGATCCCTTCCAACTCAGATATTCTATGATTCTGTGATTTTTTTTTAATACGTTGGTTCTTGGTTCATATTTCCTTACACATACAATAATTGATGGATACATAGATAAGCTCTGTCATATTATGGGCATTGTACATGTGGGGTTTTGTACAGGGGATTTCTGGCTTATTTTTTTTTCTCCATTGTAGTATAAAAAGATAATTTTCCCCCTCATATGCCTTCCTTATCTTTTAGTTGGTAGTCTAACATTAGACAAATAGATTGTCTGCCAGTGATTTTAGACACTCTGAGCATATTTCATTTTTCGTTCTCTTGCATATCTTGGGTTTATATATTTAGCTTTGATCCCCATTACATACTTAAACATTTGCCTAAGAAAAATTTGAAATTTATTATAGTCTGTTACTGTTTTTAGGATCATAGCAATTTGCTTTTATAAGAAGATAGGAGCAGAAATTTATTCAGTATTGAAAAGTTCCTGTACTGATATTCTGGCTACTTTAAGGTACAGCTTGCATTTATCATAAAAACAGAACATTGAATAGCAAGGTGTGGTGTAAGTGTTTTACTGATGTCTCTTTTGGATAGATGTATCAAAGATTCATAAGCAGCAAAGACATGAATGAGCCATGTAGGTCATCCAAGCAAATGCCTTTGTAACACTATAGTCATACTTTTAGCGTGTGCCACAAATATTATGAGAGAAAAGAATGTTATTAACCATGGATTTAGGGATTGTTGTTGTTGTTGCTATTTTCTAATCTAGGCACTTTCACAGATAGGTTTCCTTAGTAACATGAATCTATTTGGTCCAGTCTCAGAGAGTGAAAGCAATTTTAATTTACTAGATTTAAGAGAACCTTTGAAATACTCTAAGAAAAATTTTCTATGAACAACAATATAACAATTTGACATTTGAGGCTATCTGTGCTTGGACATCAACGCTGCATGGGCCACTAAGAGTCCATGAAACCTGTAGCGTTCTCTGGAATGGACCATCTACTGCCTTACAAGTATGAGGCTGTAAGAATATCAATTGCCCAGGAACAAACATTATTCCATCTGATTATTATGCTTTTTGTGCTGAAATGTGAGGATGTCCTGTGGCTTTTGTTTCAGATTTAAGAAAAACAACCAAGAAAGATAACATGGTTTATAAGCTTTCGCCCTGGATTTAACTGTGTGCTGTGTAAACTAGGCTATCACTGGGAGTTAGAATTTGAGGGAAGCTGAAGTGTCCCAGCTACAGTTCTATGAGGATCCCTTGGACTGTACCTGGGGAGGTCCACAGAAATTGCAGACAGTTTCACATAGCAGTCTGATTTTTCTTAATCTTGGAATCTTTCTCACTCTTGCTCTTTACCAAAAAGATGAATTTCTTATATTTCAAGATGTTGGAACTAAAACCTAACTGATTATATCTTATACACAGGGAAGAATAATCTGGTGTATTTTTCAGTCTGCAATTTCAGTTCTGGGAGAAGGAGGGTTGTCTTGTCTTTCNCAGACACATTTTCAGGTGCTTCCCTTTTGAAGTTGTTCATCTAACATTTTGAGATTGATGCAGTTTCACCGAGCAGTGTTTGCATTTTCCTATGAAGCACTGACTTCCAAAAAGCATTAAATATATGATAATGGCCCAGTGGAATGAATTCTCTGCTGCTGTACTTGGCACCAGGGAGTGAATAGTACATGACAAAGGTTAATTTTCTTATGCGTACTCACAGCTGATGCACTATTGAGGTAGGAATGTGTCATTGGAGGCTTTTAAAGTTAGAAAACTAAGATTCTGGAGAAAAACTTATACAAGTCACTGAAGTATTCATGGAGGTCTACCTTGGCTCTTCCTTGGTGAACACCATTTTGGAGATGGATAAATGGAGAAACATACTACCCAAAATTTTGATTGATTGTCCCATATAGGAAAGCAATAACATTTCTGCTGAGCTATTTGAGAGCAAGACCAGACTCTTAAATTATTTCACTGAAATAATTCTGTGATTCAGTTAAAGGGCTATGGACAAAACTGAAGAATTATATTACAATTTCTTAAGTGTCAGTGCAGCACTTGATGCTTGATTTCACTGCTTGACCCTGCATTTTCTCTACTTCTTCGACTCAGGAAAGAAAGCAAAATCTTACTTGAGAATATTCCATTGGATAGTTCTCTTGTGAAAGATTGTTCTGACTATTTTCTTGCACTCTGCCATGGTACTAGTTTGCCTGCTCCTTTCCGTTTATTCTTGGCAGTAGAGAATACCACATCATAGCATAAAGCAGAAACCTGACTTGGGTCAGGACCAGCTTTAAAACTGAGAATGTGAAGGTGGGTTAAAACTGTGAACTTCTTTCCTCCCTTGACACATAATCCCTCTCCATCTATACAAAATATTAAACTGCTTCCCCAAGTCTTCAAGCTTTAGTTTGTTACTGTAAAATTTATATGCATTTAAATTATTTAAGGTATATTTTAGGACTGAAAGCTTTTTTGTTACCTACATGTTCTAAAGATGACAAATCTTTATTAATCTATTCAAAAAGTCACAGTTTAAATTGCTCTAAACACACTGTACTGCTTTCCTGAATTGTTCCTCATAAAGGTCAGGTTTATGAGATAATGTGCTATTTTTGGATTGTTTCTAGCTGCTTTGTATGCTTTATACATTTGACAGCTGAAGAAGTAACAAGTCATTTACACAAAAAATGCTTACCCACAAGCTAACCAGAGCGTGCCCACAGCCATTAGTAGAAGTGTGTTGGTGGATTAGTAACGTTTCAGTGGTACTGTCTTTGAAATGTATGTGTTCCTAAGCATTGACTACTGGATCAGACAATAAGCATTTTATGATTAGAAGAGGACTTGCTTTTATTTCTTAATACCTGTCCTGCTTTCTGTGTATGGTAGTCAGGTCAGTTTCAAGACCAGATAGGGCTACCAATGGAGAGATGATGTCTTATTCGAAACACATTTGTGTCAATATGTGAACAGAAGGAGATGATGTAATGCCCCTGGCACAGTGAACGCCATTTTTTTTGACAGGGTGCACCCTTTATTCACTGGGAGTACTCCAGGACAAGGTAAATTACATTCCAGCATGATAGATATGTCTGTTGGAAATTCATGCTACTGAGACATGGAAGCTTGGGCTAGGTCCTTTAAAGTTGGGGCAGCTGTTATCCGTAAATTGTTTTTAATTCCTTTGTCACAGACATCTGCTAGGAGTGTAGATGTACTAATTTTCTAAGGTCCTTCTTGTCCCATTACAAGCAGCTTACTGAAGAGCTTCAGTTTAATCTTTTAACTTGACCTCTTCAGGTGAAACTGAATAAAAGATCTCATAGGAGAGTTTTTTAGTGCATTTATTTTTTGGTGCTGACATTTTGGTGCTTGTAAACATACATACAGTGGAAGATTGAAGCAAGTAGAAGTACCGTGTGACACATGCAGTGGCTTCCTGTATTAGCCATTACAATATCTGTATTCACAGTAATATGGAAAGGTCAGCTGCATCAACTGTACCTTTATACATAGATTTCAAATGTATATCCTCAAACACACTGCTTAGTGACAGTTTAGTAACAACTTGAGTTTTAGGTGAGCATAGCACAGAAATAAAAGCAAATATTTATGAAATATTGGAAGCAGAAGCTGTATCAGAATGAGAGCCAGACAGCACTTCTTAGCTTCTTTGCATACTGAAGACTACTTTTGATTTTTCTTTCTGTATTGATGCTGGTTGGCACGATGCTGCTTTCTTGTATACTCCAATGTTTCTGGCTTATTGCATTCCCTGTGAATGAAACTTGGACTTTATAGGAATAAGTCCAGAATCAGAATGCACCCAAAGGCTTTCTAATCATTAGGCTTCTTATAACCCAGACTTTTCTCCCAAAGAATCTAAATAATAGTTTTAAAAGTTTGCAATATGCTTTTATGAGCTTTTGTTGTATTACTGAGGGGTGAGGCAAGACTTCGGAGGAGGCAAATTTGTCAAGTAAAACCTGTGAAAAAACTCTTCAGTAATTTAAGGGGAAGTTTGTATAAATGTGAGTCCAAAGATAAAAATTTCAAAAGGACTGTAAATAAAATAAGGATTCAATATCCTTTACATAAAATTGTTTTGATAACTGTCTCTCTGCTTGTCACTGCTCTCAGCAATGTTTCCTCTTGGAGTGAAATTCATCTCAGTTCCAAAATCCAGGGTAGATCTTTCCACATCACTTGGAGCTTGTGCAGATGTTCTGTGGCAACTGAGCTTGTGCAGATGTTCCGTGGCAACTTGTATGGTTTGCTCTGTTACTGACCTAGGGCCCCAAGGCAAGTTTCTATAAACTGATCTTGCACGTGGTAAGTCCTGTAGTTGGGACAGGCTAGGTCAAGGCTTAGCAGTGCAGGGCCCAACATAGCGTTTAAGTATTCTGGAGGCTTCAGTATGCCTTTGAAACTGTTAGTAAGGAATTAAGCTGTATGTCATAATGAACTATAAAAGAGGGAGGAGAATATTTTCTCAATAGTCCTTTCATCATCTGACTTATTAATGAAGTCAACTTGAGTACTTAGGGAAAAAAAACCTTAAAATATATAAATCAAATTGAATTATTGCAATTATTTGAAATAATGCAATAAAATACTTTGTGTGTATATATTCTATGCATATGTTTAAAAACAACATAAACAAAAGGAAAGTATGTCCTGTGTATCAACATCTATTGAAAAGTAATTCTATCTGTAGACGTTGTGTAAATATAGATGTATGTATTTTGCACCCCAGAGAAACACATTAAGAAAAATAGAAAATCAAGTTTTCAAATATCAGAATGTAGAAAATCTATGGAAATTTCATTCAGCTCTTCAGCTAATCTACAGTTGGAAGGGTTTTAATTGCCACTTAACATAGTTCCCCCCCCGCCTTTTACACTGTATGTGTATATATGTAGTTTATATATGCATATAATACACAACTGTATGGTGGTTACCATGGGGATAATTGCTCAACATTTGCTTGTATTGCATCATATGGTGCATACCCCCAAGCCTTATTTACTTTGCCATCCAAACCCCACAGAGTAAAAAGTTACTGATTTCCTTGTGTGCCCCTTTGTTATATGCTATAGCTGGAGTACTGAACTACTTCACAAACCCTAAGGAATTCATCCTCACAGCAACCTCAAGATTTTCTTTACTTTTGCTTTCTTATCCCTTTTTAGCGCAGAACAAAATTTAAAGCCAAAAGTTTTCATGAGTTTTGAATGTCAAACTTGATCCAGTTTTCCATTAGTTTTAGTATTCATATAGTAGTTTTTAAATTCAAAGCTCAGTTCCTGTTGATTTGAATAGTCATCACATCAGTTTTATAAACCTTGAGCTGCAAATCACTGGACTCTGGGGAATTTTTTTCAGCATATGCTTGTTTTATGCTTATATTGGATCTGAAACATCACTATTAGGGTCAGTGGAGAGAAGATCCACCTGATTTGATATCACCTTTCTTCTTTTCCAAAGGACAAAATCATCTCATTCACAGCACTTGGCCTTTTTCTAATGAAAGAGTGTGGGTAATTTTGTCTGGGAGCAACAGAATGGGGAGAAGAAAAAGGGAAAGGAAAACAGGGCATGCACATGTTGTGCAAGGCAACACTGAAATTGTAGTGTTTGTGCCTAAAGAATCTGAGCTACGTTGCACAGTATACACCTTTATTTTATTTCCTACCTTTTGAAGAGCTTTGCTTTCCAGTCTTAACCTTTAAAGCAATTATTTAATTTAAAATTTTCTACTTTTTTGAGTGAAAAGTAAAAAAATGAAAAACTCTATCAGGTGGAACCACACTGGTCTCCACATGGGACGTTGAATTATATAGCACTACTTGATCTAACTCATCAAGCTGATAAGTTCTAGTCTACCTAGTTTTTTAGGTAGACTATCTACTATGGATAGAGGCCTTAGGATTTCAAAATGTACTACTTGCTGACAGCAGAACAATATTGAGACTCATGAATGGAGGATATAGACCTGGTGGGCTGTATAAACAGAGGGCATCTCAATCAAAATAACACCATTATAAAATGTCAATGCTGTGATTATCATTTCTGTTAGAAAGGTGAGGATTGGAGCATCTGAATATTTCATTATCAACTTTAATATTCAGAGGAAAAAATTTATTTGGATATGTCTGGGAAACAGTGCCACACTGTTCAGTTTTTGTGAAAGAAATTTTAAAATAATTCTGATATTGGTTACACATGAAACTAAGACCGATGGAGTAGTAAACAGTAAGGTACATAACTATCACTGACAAAATGCAAAACTATGTATTGAGAAACAAAAAATTCAAGTAATTTGTAAAGAACGTGTCATTGCATTCCAGAAATAAAGGATCCAATTTACACAACTTTAAATAAAAGTGATATTAAAGAGCTTGGATGACTTATGAGCCCTAGGCTACATTTAGTGAAAAGAAAAAAAAAAAAAAATAATCACAGAAGGGTGAGGTTTGAATGTGGGTAATCTTGTCCAACCTCCCTGCTCAAGCAGGATCATCTCAGAGCACATAGCACAGGATTATGTCCAGACAGTTCTTGAATATCTCCAGTGAGGGGAACTCCACAACTTCTCTGGGCAATCTGTTCCAGTGCACGGTCACTGCAGAGTAAAGAAGTTCTTCCTCATATTCAGGTGGAACTTCCGGTGCATCAGGTTCTGCCCATTGCCTCTTGTCCTGTTGCTCAGCAGCACCAAGAAGACCCTGGCTCCATCCTCTTGACACCCTCCCTTGAGCTACTTATAGACACCGATGAGGTCCCGTCTCAATTGTGTCTCCTTGAAGCTCAGTAGGCCCAGCTTCCTCAGACTCTCCTTGCAAGAGAGATGCTCCAGTCCCTTAATCTTTATTGCCTTCCACTAAACCCTGAACCAGGAACTCCAGGTCTTTTTTGTAGTGAGGATCCCAGAACTGTACACAGAACTCCAGATGCAGCCTCACTAGGGCTGAATAGAGAGACAGGATCACCTCCCTCAACCTGCTGTCAATGCTCTTCCTAATGCACTATTGACCTTCTTGGCTACAAGGGTATGCTGCTGTCTCATGAACAGCTTGTTGTCCACCAGAATGCCCAGGTCCTTCTTCGCAGAGCTGCTTTCCAGCAGGTTGGGCCCCAGCCTGTACTGGTGCATGGGGTTATTCTTCCCCAGGTGCAGGACCCTGTATTTTCCTTTGTTGAGCTTCAGGCAGTTCTTCTCTGCCCAGAAGCAGCAATGACCAGCCACAGTGATTGTCCATGGATGCTCAGTGCTAAGTCAACAATTCATACTGTTTCTTTAGTGGTAGAACGAAGCACCTTGTTATTATACAATGGCATGCAAAAAAACCCAAACAAACCCAAAGAAACCAACACAGAAACACCCAAACAAACAAACAAGCAAACCCAAAAAATTGTTAAATTATTGTTCCAAGTCAAGCATGTGCTATCTTGTGGCTGCCATGTGTAGGAAGTATCTAGACTGTAAATGAGATTGATACCGATAGAAATGAATGTAGTGCATTATGTGCATTAAATTTATGTTTTGAGCTTAGAGTTATATATTTATAAGCTTCATTGGCACTACATTAACTTCATTTCCTGTTTCTAGGACTATTTTCTGGAAGTTTCTTTGAGTTATATCAAGACCTTCTGTGCCACCTTAAGAATTTGAGCAGAACTATAAGGAGTGAAACCAAAATACTTCAGCCCTCAGGGAACACATTTTGCTTTCTGGGCAGCTACACTGATCTGCTAGAATTCTCACTGTAGATAATTGGATAATTATCTACCTATTGCTAGTTTGGTGTCTGTGACCTACAGTGACATTGAATTTTAGTCCTGGACAATAGTACATACAGGAGTTGCTTAAAACAAATCTAGTCCAGAAGAGCATGGAATAGCATGGCTGTTATTCTGGAGGAAATCTGGATTGAGTGAATTTATAAAAGTGTAGCAGTGGGGCCACACAAATATGTGTAAAGCTATGGAAGATTAAAGATCACTAGAAAATTATGATTGAAATATGAACAGTTGCTGAATGTCCAGTGTTGTCTAACACACTTCTATAGTGTTGCCTCCCACACAGTCACAGCATCATGTGAGTTGGAAAGGACTTCCAGAAATCAAGTAGTCCAATCCAACTCAGAGCAGATATGGTTAGAGCAGGTTGTTTATGGCCATGCGTAATGGCATTTTGAATACCTGTAAGGATGGAGCTTCCACAACTTCTCTGGGCAACTTCTTCTTCTGTTTCATTCTCACTCAATTTTTCATTATGAATATAATAATTATTTGAACCTTCTGGAAGCTAATTCTTTCTAACTGGCTTTTGTGTGAAAATTGTGAATTAAAAAGAATAACAAAATTTTAAAACATCTACAGTCCAGAGTCAGGAAGGTAATAAAGGAGTGAACTAAGTTCCTTGAACAGTACCTATAGACTGGCTATCAGAGATTTCTTACCCAAGGAGCTCATAGTTAAGACATTGGAGGTTTTTGATCTGTTATCAGTCATAGGCTGAGGATCTGTGGTTGTTTCCAAGAAAATTGCAAAATACAAAAAGCAGAAGAAAAATTAATATGTGTTCTACAACACTATGTATGCAAAAACTTTTTGAAGGGAGCTGCATCTTCCCTGGAAAATTTGGTAGGCTGTGGATTTTTAAAAGTTGAAAAGTTGAAAACCATTGAAAAAAAAAGATGTGAACAACGAAGATTTCTGGTTGATGTTAATGGTTATAGACCTTTTAAGGGCTTCTGACAATTTGCATTACTTGAAAATATTCCCTAAAATTCTATTAATGGTTTTAATCCTTTCTTCCTTCTTGAATCACAGAATTTTCTTTAAAAAGGTAAATATTTCTGATGCTCTTATATGTCTTTTTCTTATCGGAAGAAATGCTGCATGGAAAATCTTCAAAAAGTGTGAAGATTTGTGCAGACAAACAGGAAGGTAAACAAACTTTGACAGTATAGGATACTTGCAATTTATTCATGGTAATTTCTGTCCTGTTATTACATTTGTATATATAGGACCAAGAGCATTTTATGATATGCTTCTTGAGACATTAACCATTGATGGCAGCTAAAAGCAGTTTGTATGTTACTTAATTTTTTTTCTGGAGACGGAACTGGCTTTACCTTGCCATAAAGGTACAATTCTTAGGTGGTGCTTGTTACTTCATTGCTGCTACCTTGAATCAAGCAGTGCCTCAGCCAGATTTGAGGATTATTCATATGATTACTCAATTCAAATAATGTTTCTATGCTAGGTGAAATGTTATCATCTTTAACAAGAGGCATCATCCTGGTTTATGGATGGTGACAGCTTATGACATATTCTTTTTCTTTCAACAAGCAAGCAAACAAAATCACAGCAAAGCTATACAAGCCCCACACAGAAGATTCAGCCTGAAGTGTTCTAAAATACTGTAGAATTGTTAATTGTTAAATTCAACTTCTGGGTGTCATAGTAACACCATTTTTTGTCTTTAAACTTAAGCTGGTGTTTTATTAGTTGCTCTAATTAGATATTATGTACTGTCTTCTGGTACAAAATAAATAACTCTTGTTTTGCTTTCACATGTTCCTATTATGTTTCCACTTAACATTACTTACCCACAGGAAACAATGATAAAACACACTCAGAATTACTTTGAGCTTTCTCCTCCCCATTTGGATAGTCTTGTTTTTGATGTTGTGCTGCTGTTTATTTACTTGCTTACATAGCGAAGGAAGATAAAAGATAGAATCAGTACTTTAGAGTCTCCTATCAGCTGTTGCTGAAGCATTTATCAGTGGTTCTTGCTCTTTTCTCAGGTCCCCTGTTAAGTTTAGAACCACCAGTACCTTTTGGTACTGATTAGCACATTTCCACTTCAGAAACAATGTGTTCCATTTATCTTTCTGCAAGGTTCTCACTCTTGGTTGTTTGACGTTAAAATGTAAGATTCCTGGATTAAAATGAGAACAACCACTGTTACTTCTACTTGTCATGTGTTGTTACTGCCTCTGACACACCAGGTTAGAAGCTACTATAAAAAGCAGAAGATAAATTCCATCATGTGCCCATTCTGTACCATAATCAAATATTGGAAAGCAGTTCTGCAAGTGCTGGTGTTTAACTGCATTTAGGGAGAATTTAAGAGAGCATTTTCTTCTCTCTGTTTCATGATCCAAAGTCAACTCTATACTTCATGCATTAATCAGAATTTTTTTTTTAAAACAAATTTATTTGGCTATTATTTTGAGATGCTCAGTGCAGTGTACAAAATGCAAAACAAATTAAGATGTATGGTAACCCATGAAGCTGAATGAGACTCATTTGCCAGTATCAGCACACATTCAGACTATCTTGGTCTGCTTTGAATATTGCCTCATGAGTAATTACCTTTAGTCAGCCTTTTCAATGTGTTGACTGCCAAGGCAAAACCAACACGGAATGTCTTATGCATTTAAGGTGGAACTCCACAGTATTGTGGTTTTCAGTACTGTTGTTGAAACTGAATTTTCATCCTGGCAGATGAAAGAAATACAGAAGTAGGAAGCAATAGTGTTTTTCAGATGAGTTTGTAGAGCAGCATTATGGTACATTTCTCATAAGGTGAAGTAATAATTTATTTTTTAAATGGTATGAAGTTACTGCCATTCTGCAGCCCATCTCTGTTTCATGTCCTGCCACTTCTTAGAAATAAACCTGAATATCATTCACCACTCTCTGTCCAAACAAAAAGCCTGAATCCAATTTATTAGAACAGAATGAATATAGCCTATAACTTTTCTATAGAAATACTATTGTTAATTAACTCAAAGTCTTTTCCATATGCAGTGCTAACAGTTCTAGCCCTGCATCCATTCTCTAAACAATATATGACATTGATGGATAAACTCAATTAAAGCGTGAGCATAGAGAAGTAATGTGGAGAACTGAAGTGATCTTTACCAATACACTTTTAAAAATTGCAATAAATATTTCAAAATGAAATGCTGAGGATACCCATTAGTGAGATTGGTTGGAAATTCAATTCAATTATTCTGAGTAAGCTTGCTTTTGTTTAGGCAATGGCTTTTGTTTTCTCTTCAATTATGTTATACTGTCTTACAGATAGACTAAAACCAGAATGCAACTAGTGCAAAAAGCACTTCTGCTTTTTTCATAGCTAACAATGAAGTGGGATTTCTTCTGTGCTTCGACATTTTCTTGCAGTTCTTGTTTCTCAAGGTAAAAAATATTTTTATGCAATGTGGATAATATTTAAATGCATACAGTAATTGCTGTTAGAGGGCGCTAGCTCTTAAAGCAAAACACCAGGACTCAAAAAATACACCATACACAGCTCTTACAAGCTGAATTACTTCCCTCAAATGTTAAAACTGTGGTTGGGGATTGACCTATTGGTTGACACATCTAAGTTATTATGCTGTGAATTGGATAGTCGAGGAACTACAAAGGAAGTGTCAAGCCCTGTTATGAGGTTGTGGGTTTTTTTTGTGGTGAAATATCTTTGACTTGGGTCCTTATTGTTTGATTTATAATTTGAAGTTGGTTACTTGATCATTGTCAGGTTTGGATATCTTTTACAGAAAAAATGTGCATATTCAAGACTGAAGTTTTAGGAGGCTTTTCCAAAATCTTCTTACTTTTAAACTTTTAAAACAGAACTTTCCAGAAACATACATCTTTAACACAGTGCTCTTCTGAGGATGAAATATTCGTTTTATAGCAATGCAATATTTTCTAATCTGAATTTTTTAGATTTATCTTATTACTATTTACTCTATAAGCTTTATTTTGGACTTCTGTGTATTTTAATAGTTCAGGTGGCTTCAAATTTTTATTCTGAATCAAGAGACTTCTACTTGATTTTGCTAGGGTAGAATTGAACTGAAACTATCCAATTTTTTTTCTTAAATAACTGCATTTAAATATTATTATTTAACTTACACTGGAAATAACAAAATTACTTCAGACCACATGGGGTAACTTTAATGCAATTGAAAAGTGCTAATTTATTAACTGCTGCAAGTGTCAAAGTATAAAAGAAAGGGGAAAGACCTTTCTAATAGAACATCAATATTGAAGGTATTGAAAGCAGATCCTTGGCCAGTGTTTTTCCAGAGCCTCAGAAAAGCATTTTTAATGGTAACATGCACTTTCTCTCATCTATCCTCCATTTGCTAAGGGCCACTGAAATGATAATGGAAAAAATGTCTGCGGATGGGATGAGGGAATATATTTGAATCCCTTTTCTTTGAAGATTAGAGTGACACAATATTTCAAACC
The DNA here is from genome assembly GCF_001604755.1 of Lepidothrix coronata. Taxonomy (NCBI): domain Eukaryota; kingdom Metazoa; phylum Chordata; class Aves; order Passeriformes; family Pipridae; genus Lepidothrix; species Lepidothrix coronata. The sequence goes on from NW_016690396.1 coordinate 301,128, forward strand.
CACTAATCTCAGTGATGCATGCATAAGGAAAACTTGCACATCTGATAATTAATAATAATTAGTATGCAGTTGTCTTTGCACTTGGGATGATGGCCTGGAGTCTGAGGTACTTGGCTTGGATGTAAAAAAAACCAGGGTAAATTTTCTGTCAAGTCACATCTATCCTTTGTGGTATGGGATCAGTAATTTCCATTTGCCTCTGCTCTTGCTCTCCATCTCTAATGTAAAAATTGTATTTCCCCCCCCCGAGCTTTTTAAATCTAAAGAACTGCTCATAGTTTCAACAGTTTTGGATACTGTGGTGGAGTATCTGGCTTCTGCCTACATAGACAGATATTAAATTCAGGAGATTTGAGAAAGAATCCACCAGGTAACATTAATCACATCACTTAAAAGAGGTACTGATGCACCAAATAATTGTGTAATAAAATAATGATTTTACAAGAATATCCACTTTGAGTGGGGGGGTAAATCCGAACAATTTATGTGTAACTAAATTATCTTTGTCGCTCAGTACAGCTGTGTGCAACCCAATTAAATGAACACTGCCTGGTAACATCAGCACCAGCTTTAAATGCACAGTTAGCCTTTTTTTGATCTGTCTGGTGAAAAGACAGAATTAGACCAAATTCAGGAAAGAAATATTTATTACTGTAGGTTTTTCTGTAACATTTCTAAATGCCAGGAAAGACAAGAAGGAATTTAGTTTATTTATTTTTTAATCTTAAATACCAGCCATGAATGCATTTGGGAACATGAAATAGACACTACTTGCAACTGTAAGCCCCTGATCTTCAACTACTGAGCCCTGCAGTTTCTGCCTGTGGTCATGCTCCTAAAGTCAGATGTAGTGATGATGTTTCACTCCTGATGACCTGTCTGGAGTCCAGCTTTTACCAAAGCTTCCAAGGTAGGATTTTGAACAAATGTGCCTCCTTCTTATTGCAAAGTAGTTCTTTGTCATTGTTAACTTGAACAGAAGATCGTACATGGGAATATTTTTAGATTTGGACTCTGTTTATATATCTAATCATCCCCTAATGTAGGCGATACTAGTGGATAAACTACTTATGATATGCAAGATGAGGCAGTGCAAGTTGTCAAAGTTCTGTATCCATCATCATCATCATGGCTAGGTTTCGCGAACGAAGATTTAGGAAGGCTCTATCCACGTTTGTTACAGGCACGCTGGTGACTTATGAGGCCAATATGAGATAGACATATCTGATTGCAAAAGGCACAGCAGAAAGACTCCTTAGGTGGTGTATTCAGCAGTATACAATTCTTTCTGCGTTGTCTTTTCTCCTCGAGAGTGATCCTGCGTGCGTTCTCAAAGGAAACGGCAGCGTTGTAGATGGTGTGTCTCCAGGCCTCCCGATTGGAGGCCAGAGTAGACCAGTTATGATGATCAGTGTGGCCAAGGCTGAGATGTTGTTTCAGGGAGTCCTTGTATCTTTTCTTCGGGGCTCCCCTCTTGTGGCATCCGGAGGCAAATTCACCATAAAGCAAGATCTTGGGGAGGCGGTGGTCCTTCATCCTTGAGACGTGCCCTGCCCAGCGCAGCTGAATTCTCAACAACATGGCCTCAATGCTAGTGACTGCTGCTTGTTCTAAAACAGATGTATTGGTCACATAATCTGACCAGTGGATGTTTAGGATTGTACGGAGGCAGTGTTGATGGAAGCGTTCTAGGAGACGCAGGTGGTGGCAGTAGACGACCCATGATTCGGAACCGTATAAGAGAACAGACAGCACTATGGCTTTGTAAACACTGATCTTGGTGCTTTTCTTCAAGTGTTTATTATGCCATACTCTTTTATGAAGCTTTCCAAAAGCACTGTATGCCTTTGCTAACCTGTTGTCTATCTCCCCAGCAATCTTACCATCTGAGGAGATGAGGCTACCTAGGTAGGTAAACTGCTGGACTGATCTGAGCTCTGATTTGCCAATGCTGATATGGGGATGATGGAAGGCTTCCTGAGGTGCAGGTTGGTAGAGGACTTCCATCTTCTTTAAGCTGACTTCCAGCCCAAAGAGCTCAGCAGCGTCTGCAAAGCAGGATGTTAAACGCTGCAGAGCTGCTTCTGTGTGGGAAACAAGGGCGGCGTCATCAGCATAAAGCAGCTCCCGGACAAGATGGTTTAAGGTCTTGGTGTGGGCCTTCAGTCGCCTTAGGTTGAAAAGGCTTCCATCAGTACGGTATTGAATGTAGATACCGTCCTGATCATCAAGGTCTGCCGTGGCCCTTTGGAGCATCATGCTGAAAAAAGAGTGTGAATAGGGTTGGAGCAAGAACGCAGCCTTGTTTCACACCATTCTTTATTAGAAAGGGCTCAGAAAGTGCATTGCCATATCTGACTTGGCCGTGCTGATCCTCATGGAGTGAGATGATAATTTTAAGGAATTTAGGGGGACAACCTAAACGTTCCAAAATCTGCCACAGACCTTTTCTGCTCACAGCATCGAAAGCCTTGGTGAGGTCGACAAAGGTTACATAAAGACCTTTGTTCTGTTCCCTACACTTCTCTTGCAGTTGTCTGAGGACAAATACCATGTCTGTGGCCCAGATGTTTGCAAAAAATACTCTGATGACCCTTTCTCTGTTTTGCTCTCAGACACAGGAAAATCAGGATTATGCAATGAACTACAGAAGAGACATAGCTGATGATGTATATTTAAAGGTATTTACTCTTTGCTAATGTAGATGGCTTTCCATGCTGTCTCCTGTTGACTTTTCTTATATACCTAAGTTATGTAACAATATCTGTGCAGAATTCAGACTTCCTAACCTAAGCCTCATTCCTACAGGTTAAAGGGAATTCAAAGTAGGACAGCTGGTGTGATGTCACCTATGTTCCTATAAAAGTTTAGATTTTAGTTCAGTTTTATAGGAATTTTTAGTATGTGATGGAAGATGTTATGGTCTATTTAATAAAAAATATCCATATTGCTAATCATTTTAATTTCAAGAGAATGTGCTAAAAAATTGGATTGGATTGGCATGTTTAAAAAGATAACAAAAACCATGTAATCCAGTGACTGAACCTTCACCTAAGCATTCTTATTGTGAACACACAGCCATAGACTTCCTTTTAATCTCTCAAGCTGCTTGCACGCACTGTGTTTTTTCTCTTGCTGTACTGTGTTTGAGAAATTGGCTGGGGGGGATGTACTGGATGATCCAAGCTTCAAACAGATCTTTGACTTTGCCCCTTTCTGTCAGCCAACGCTGCAGTGAAGTATGACTTGGCATCAGCTTATCAGACTTATTTTCTTTTGACCTCTGGAAGATACTGTTCTGTGAACAAAAGAGCAGCATGTTTGGTGGTCATGCCTTCTAGGAGTTCCTCATGCTTGAGTTTTGACTGTGTAGGCTCTGGAACAAATGAGCTCCAAGGTGATTTTTTCAGGCGTATGAACAATAAAAAAAACCAACCCCGAAGCTGCAAATCACACCAGTCTCCTTTAGAGACAGTTTGCAACTTGGATAGTGATTTGTCTGACATTTCAGGTCTTGGAGAGTGACCTTATCTTTGTGAACTGTTTCTGCCTGAAAATAGAGTGCAAAAACTGTGGTCACTCTGTTAAAAGTGACTGTCAGAAAAATTACCATCCACCTAGCAAACAGTTAGGAAGCCTGGTGTGTTTGTGTGCCCAGCTAACATCCAGAAAACCTACTTTGTACACAGTGAAGTTCTACTCTTCAGTGAAACATTAAAGGATGTTATTTGGAATCTTTTCTGAAGAACTGCTAATAGGCTACTGGATGATGAATTAGATAGGGTTACAACAGTTGGACTAGTTGTAATAATTCTATCATCTTATCTGGGCTATAGATTATGCTTTTTTCCTCAGCACTAGAGGTTCTGGAACATTCAAGAACTATCGTAAAGTTTTGGACTAATGAACACCTCCCTAGAAGGATAACTTTCTCAATTTGCTTGTTTGCTTCACACGTCCTTCTACTCTAGTAGTGTCCTTGGGCTTATTTGGATTTTTCCTTTTTTTTACCTTCATCAATAGTTGGACAAAAGAGCGTAGGGTTGTGTTGATTTTTTTATTTTTTTGGTCTTGTAGACCAACATTGTTTTTTATATTTAATACACTGGCTGTTTTAAGACTAGTCAGTAGTGTATTTGTTCTGTTATGTTCCCCAATACAACCCTCTTTTCAAGTTTCCAGTAACTACAAAGAAGACATCTACAGAAAGATGAGTTGAATCCCATTGCTCCTGTCATTGCTGAGGCTCCACAGTACCTCAAGCATCCATTTAAACTGTTAGAGCATCGCATCCCAGAGTCCAGCACACAGCAATTAGGGTTATTCTGAATGTGTTAAACAGGAATGCTCTTATTTTTGCTGTATAAAGGGTTACAAAAAGATTTGGTTGTAAATCGCCTGTAAATGGTATATCAAGACCTGATTCTTCAGTGAACCATTTTTATATACATGAAACTTGCTTGATTATTAATAAGGTATCATCTGAGAATACAGTCATATGACTGTCTATAATACCTTGAATATAAAATTAAGTTTTTTAAGGTGCAGCAAAGCACATAACCCCCTGCCTAGCTTTAAACACTCAAATAGGCACATTTATGCCACAGATATCTTAAATACACGTGCTTTAAGTGTTGCTACTGAATCAGGACTGCATGTATTTACATCAAGTTTGGGTGTGAGCAACAAATGAACCAAGCAAAATATGGAAGGCTGTGTGGCAAAAAAAAAAAAAAAAAGAAAAAAAGAAGAAAATGAAATTTTGGTCTTCATGAAATTGTTAAACAATCAAAAAGATGAAATAAGTAATTACTGATCTTTTGTATAGCTATTGTATGCAAAGAGGATTAGGTAATGAATAAAAGATAAATGCTTTCAGTTAAAAAAAAAGGAAAGAAACAAAGATTTACATAAAATAGGAAACTTATTACCATATGAAAGTTATCAGTTCACATACTCCATACTAAATGTGCTTGAAACATGATTGTCTAAAAGACTTAAAAATACATGATCATACTAAAGGAAAAGCATTTAAAATTTAAGTGAACATAATCAGTGCTCATATCTGTAAGTAGTCAATTTTGCTTTTAAGTAATTTTAATTATTAAACAGAGTTAAGCTTACATTCCAAGGAGACTTCTGTAAAAACAATGAATACAAATAAGATTATATATGGTATATTAAAGTTAAGAAGTATTGTGTTGTTTATTGATTAGATTTCTTTATTCCTAGTACTCTTAAAAATAGGTGTCTTCTCTTTGTGATGATCTTTTTCATTATCATTCTGATTTGTAGTCTCTCTCATTTCATAGATTTACTTTGGATATGTTAGCTTCAATATCACAATAATTTGAACCAATAATGAAATGAAATGAAATGAAATGAAATGAAATGAAATGAAATGAAATGAAATGAGCAAACACAGCAGTGAAGATTTTAAATGAGAAAGAAGTAAGACTTCACAGCAGATAGTGTTTCACTGAAATCAATAGGCATTTGCACACAGAGCAACTCTACTGGAACAGGATTCTAAATAACCCTGTAATAATTGATTTGGCTAGAGACTCAAATGAGTACCTGCAAACTGCTATTCTAAACCAGTGAAGGCATTTTTTCAACAAAAATATAGAACACTATTGGTTTTATACTCCACAGCTTACTCAAGAAAAGATTTTAAGTAAATTTTAATGAAACATCTACGGGATTTTCATATTTTGGCTTATGAATCAGTGTAATTGCTAGATTTTTCAGAAGCAGCTTGTTAACATCTTTTTCTTACTCTAATCTGTAGAATAGTTGGAATAGTGTATGTAAATATCTATGAAATGTCAGAAAAGAACCAATATACTTGGCTTCTGCAATACACATGTACTGAATAGAGAGGGTAGGGCCATTCATTGTATATAACTGCTTTGGGATTTAATGTGTTTTTCTGTCTGTGAGTTATTCATGACCTGATAATGATTTTTTAATATGAATGTGTGTGTTTTATGTAGTTCATCAAATAATCTTACAATTACATTAGGCTTGTGGAATGTACTTCCCTGAGTATAATTTGCAGAATAAGATGTTCATGTTGGTTACCCAAGTCACATGAAAGTGTACCCATCCTGCTCTTTGTTGACCTAGTATCTGTAAACAAGATGACTGGAGTAATTGGATCTTTGTAAACAGGGTACTAGTTAAGACAAAAAGCAAGTGCAGTGAATCTTAAAGCCTTAATAGTCTGTTTTCTGTACTCTCTTGTATTGAAAGAGCATTATACATAGCAGAATACTACTTGCAGTAGAAATATAAGCTCTTTCCCAAGTAAGAAGGCATAAGCTAGATTTATGAGAGACTTTCTTAATACCTCGCCCCTATAAGAAACAGCTGCTTTGGAATCTTTCTCTGAGCATGATAAAGCTGATTGTGAGGCAAAATGGTCAGTCAGATTTTATGAAGTTCTTCTGTTATATTTCGTACTGCCCTTTCTAAAATCTCTTTAACAAGCCTTCTCTTGCCTAAATATAGAATTAAAATATATAGCAGCTTCAAAAGACCTGAGCTGTCACTCTCTTTTAAGAGAGTGTATAAGAAGTCACATTTCAAACTATTTTCTTCATATCTATATACCTTTGGTTTACTGAGTTTCTTAAGGAAAGGATGATTTAAGACCTCTCTGTTCATCACTTTCTACAATAACTTTTGAATCTAACTAGCCAATTTTAATCAGATTAGAAAGAAGGGTTGAAGTCTCAACATTCTTAACTGTTTTTTTTACCCAAATTGGTAAATTGAATGCAAAGAGAGAAAAAAAGAATACCATCTCCAGTGAAAGATAGGACTGACATGTCCTCTGTGGCAGAGCCAACTTGCTGTCTTATGTGTGGTCTTATATGTGATTAAAGTAAGAGTCAGAACTTATTGTGGTGTTCTGAGAAGGCCTTGAGGGCATTGAGCTGTATCAAACCAGTTGATGGAGGGTTTCATTGGTTTTGCCTTGTTTCTGAATGAAAGTCAATATTCTCAAGTGTCTATTTGAACACAGGAACAAAGAAAAATGTTGCTTTATTGCATGTTTCATGACAAAAACTAATTCCTACTAATATCGCTACTCTCCCAGTTTTCATTTCAAGTAAGATGGGTGAAGTAAATATATTGGCTAATGGAGTATGACTCCAGAAGCCAAGAGAAATCCAGGATACTTGAGAAATAGAGCTCAGACTATATCCTCCCTGCTGATGCTTATCCTTTACTCCCGCACTTCTCACGTTGTGGAATATTTCTCACAATGGGGTATTTCCAGGGGAAATCTGACTAGCAGAGTGTTAATGGGGTTAGAAAAATTACTTTTCAGTTCTATTCAAGAAAGGAAAAAAGATAGAAGCTAACCTGTGTTGTTCACATAAAACAAACTGTCACCGTAAGCAGAATTTTCAAAGTAATCCATTTAGGATAACCATCATTTGAAAAATATGACCCCTCTGTAAAGGAAGAGAGGAGTGGAGAGTGAAGGTCAACGGGCTGAAATTTGGTTTCTGTTCTTGGGAAACACAGTCACTTTTGGCTTCTTTCCCCATACCTTTCTATTTGAATTTTGCTGGCTTAAGTTTGTATGAAAGTGTCATTCCAATTTTCATTTTTTTGAGGGGTGAGTTGTTCACAAAGACCAGTATACTTCTGCATCAGTAATTTGTTTCTTACAAATAGAAGGAGTGAAAATAAAGTCCTGTGCAACACATTGCACACAGATATTTCTCCAAAACAGCGGCTGGTGCATTTTCTGCACAGAAAGAGAATAGGTTGCATAAGGAAAGTTATAGAAAATTGAGACAACTATTTTAAAAACATTTAAAGGTTTATAATAGCTTTTAAAAGTAGCTGATAGACAAGGAACATAGAGAAATGCTAACTACTCAGAAATATCTTAGGGAAAAGTAATAGCAGGGTTTTGTAGAAGTCTGATTTTTAAAATATTAATTTTCAGTACCAATGTGTCACAAAAATATATTTAAAATCATTATTGCTGGTTTATATTTAAAGTGATGACATCTTCAAATCATTCTCTCTTGCAGTCATCTGTTCTTGACAACACGATTGTTTGCAGCGACTGCTTCCACTGTGTTCTGATAAAGAATATAAATATCTGCAAGGTACATGCTGCAAACAGATCCTTCGGTAACTAATCTGTGATCCTGTGCATTGTGTGTGGTGAGTTAAATTGCTCAAAAGTCATCCAAAATCACACAATGAGAATAAGAAACTGCTTAACTAGTAAGTAGGAAATAACAAATAAATGCTGTGTGTGAAATCACATCCTCTTACTCTTTACCATACCACTCAGACCTGTAAGCAGGCACCTGCATTTTCACCACCTCCACTCTGAAGAACTAATTTGTCATGGTAAGAGTTTCTAACTAGCTTCTCTAAGAAGTGAGCATGTGTCTTGTTTATTCCTAAAGCAGAACTGGACAGGAGCAATAGTCATAGAGCTGTTGCTTTGCTTCATACGTATTTTCTTTAGCACAAGGAAAGTGATGTGAAACATAAAGTAATCTGAGTGGGTCTGCAATCTCAGCAGCCATCTTAACTTTGCCCTTGAAGCTGATCCACTATGTAGAAAAGGATGCAATAGTCACAAGAAAAGAGAGAGCACAAGTGACAAGATGACTCACATAGCTCAAGCATGTCTGCAGAAGGAGTAGTAGAATCTACTCTCTGCTTACAGCAGCCTTTGTATGATTTACATTCAGCAGTCAGGGTCTTAAAAGACATAAACAGCCCAGAGAAGAGGAATTGAATGAAAGATTACTAAATGCTATTTTCACCCTTTCTTTGCAATTTTAGGACAAAAGGGAAGTCTTTGTATCACTTTACATTAGCTCTTTACATTTAATTTAGCCAGCAAAATTGTCTAGCTGGGCTTCTGCAGGCATCGGGAGAAAGAGTCTTTTCCTGATTCAGAGCCTCTTTGCTTTGCTTTGAGTTACTTTTCATTGACTGCTGAGAGAGTTTTGACACATATTTGCCAAAGTAGCTACCTGCAGACCCTCTCACTAAGTATCCAAGCTGCTGTGTTTTAACTGCAACGGTGAATGACTATTGGATTTGGCCCCTCATAGGCATAGGTGGGATTGCTTGCATACTGTTTTGCCTCAGAAGTGTCAATTCCTTTTTAGTGAGGCAGTTCTGGGGGCATAGAAAGCATCTGTTAAATTGGCAAACAGTAGTAACTTGTAAAAGAACATAGCTTGAAAATTCTACATGGAATATACTTACGCTTTAGGGCCCTTCCAGTTGGGCAGGTGCTGAGTTAGGGGTTTCAGGACTGTTGCTTTGGATTTGGTATTTCTATCTTAATTCTGAAGTCCGAGCCCAAGGTTGCCTCAGCTGACTTTGTATGCTCTGATATTTTAAGTTAGCAATCTGAATTTTGATGCTAGGATGCCTGGACCTGAGCTGTTTGAAACCAGTTAGTGTCCCTTTATTCCTTTACCATTTGGTTCATGGCTGCTATTACAGCAGCCTCTTATTGCGGTATAGGTTCTTCAGCTCCTGATCATGCTCTGGGAAGTTGAAATGAAGTTTCTGAGTTTTGTGATGTGCTGTGCTGTTTGCTGTAATATATTTTATCTTCTGCATATGAAGCAAGACAGACTTTCCAAACGGGGAAGGGAGAGGGAAAGAAAAAGTTTTTAATTTGAGTCTTGCTAAGAAACTCAGATAAATGAATTTATCAAATAGAAAAGGACAAAACTAATAGGGAAACATATTGGATTTTCAAGGTTCTCAGAGGGCATTAAAACAGTATAAGTGAAAAGTAGTAACATTTTAAGGAGTACTCAAGGTTCTCTTTAAAATATTAATTTGGTGCTAAAAGTGAATACACATGCACAATACTTCCTTTCAATAGCAGTAACCTGAAATGAACACCTTCTGTCTCTGCAGGCCTTTAGAATGCTCTTCCCCTTTGCAGCTCCTTTCCCTTTATACACTTCGATAGAAGAATCAACGCCTGTGGCTGCTCCGTCGACAGGAGGGTCGCATACCAGTAACAGAGCCGGGGGCTGGGGAAAGGCGGGTGTGACAGCCTCCTGCTTATGCAGGGGCGGAGTCCGCGATCGGGGAGGGGAGACAATATGGTTCCAAATGGGGACGTGTGGGTCGGGGGAAAATGCACAGCTCAGGGAGAGAACCCGTACAATAAATAACGCAAGTAGCCGTTGTTTTTCTGCTTCGCACGATCCCGGAAGTCGCCGCTGCAACGGACCTGCCTCTAAAGTTGCTCTTTCCAAGCCTCATAGTCCTGGTGTTCACCTACATGATTGGAGAGGAGACTTATAAATAATGCTTTGGGTTAAAACTGGAAATTTGGCTTAATGCACTTTGTAATGTATGTATCAAATCCTTTTATCATCCCTCAAGCAAGACTTCAAATGAAGACTCGTATCTTGTATAGAGAATTTATAGCTCTCTTGTTTTCAGCTAATTTTTAAAAGCTAACTACAGGAAAATAATTGAATGGAATATGATACACATATGTTAAAAGGTTTGGAGTTCCTGTTGCTTATTAGTAGGTATTCAGGAAAGAATAGATTCTTTTAATTTACAAAAACTTCAGAACTCAACAGGCATTAAGAGGTATTTGCCCTAAAATAATACTTTTCCTTTAAAAATAAACTGATTATGTCTATATCATTCTCACTGAAGGTTGTTTACTTGTGTGGTTAATCTGCTGGAATTGTGTAAATTCATGTGTCAGTGTAGCTCCTTTTGTTGGTCAGAGGCAGGGTTGGTAATGATAATAAATGAACATCATTATGAGAAAATATCAGATACTCTCAGGTGGGAAAACCATATTTATATTGTTTGTTTATGGACTACTTAGTTAGAAAAACATTAGAAAAGTATCATGTTAGTCATAAAACTACATTGGTCATCTTTGACTAACATGTGCCTGAGGAAGGGGACCTTTCACGAACAAAGATGTGGAATGGAAACCTAAGTAAGAGGACTGGTTACTACTGACCAAGGCCTGAGAGAACCAGGAGGAAGAATGTTAACATTTTCTTGTGAGTGTATGGTTTTTAGGAGACACTTAAATGGAATAAAATTAAGTGGGAAAAAAAACCCCAAAACTAAAACAAAACATCATAGAATCACAGAATGGTTTGGGTTGGAAAGGACCTTAAAGATAAACTACTTCCAACTTCCCTACCATGAGCAGGGACACCTTTCACTAGACCAAGTTGCTCAGAGCCCCATCCAACCTGGTCTTGAACACTTCCATGGATGAGGCATCCACATCTTCTCTGGGCAACCTGTTCCAGTACCTCACCACCCTCACAATAAAGATTTTTTTCCTAATATCTAATCTAAATCTATTCTCAGTTTAAAGCCATAAACCAAATATCAACACAGGTAATATTTTTGTCAGCTGAGAAACAGTCAAAAATAGTGATGGTTTCTTGGAATATATGTTCATTTCTAACATTAGCCATCAAATCACTGTACAGAAGTAGTACTGCTATAGTTACAGTTTAAGAATAAATTGAGATACAGAGAGGGCAAGCAGCTCCCTAAGCCCAGCAAATGTATCACTATATGTGTCGAGTTCAGGACCTGAGCAATGCCAGAGGTCCAGGCTGCCAATCATGGGGTTTTGAAGGAGACGAGCAGATCGAAGAGAGGGAGGAAAATCAGTTGTTTGAAGAAGGTATCTGAAAAGTTGTGTGTAAAATGATTTTAAGCTGCTGTTGTAGTCCAGTTTCAGATTGATGGTGAGGGTGGAAGGGTACATGTGAAAGATTTTCTATATCTTTCCCTAGAGCTGGGCAATGCATGCTGAAGTGATAGTTTTCTGTGGAGAGGTGGTGTTTATTGTCTCTAAAAGACAACTGCTTTTCAGCAGAAGTCAAAATAAACTCCATTTAGGAGTAAGGTACGTTATAATGTCATATTGATGTTGCTGTTACAGCCCTAACAACCAGGTGAGCCTGATGGCTGTGGTCCTCAGGCTGGCTCTGCCTTAGCTGCAGAGCCCAAAATAAGCTGCAGTTCCTTTCCCACCCTCCCTGTAAAAGCATAAAATTATTTCTGTGTGTAGACCAAACAAAATGCAATTATCTTGAGGCTACTGTCAAACACCTACTAAAGGAACTTATAAATACCTCCACCCACCCCTTTGAAATTTCTACCTCCTTCCTAAAGCTTCAAGATTCTCTCTTCATTTCACAGGACAAGTAAAAAATTCTTCACCAATAATTTATTTAAAAAAAAAAAGACGTCTGACACTGGATTTATATTTTCCATTGAGGAGTGTGCCTAGAAGTTGAGGATTAGTCATTTAAGCTTTCAAAATGCCATTTAAATTGCAAATGTAAACTATCAGAAGGAAACACCTGTAAGTATTAAATCAGGCAGTGCTGACTTTTAACCAAATCAATAATTTGTAACAGGACAATGAATTTGTACTATCCAATCAAAACAAATATGGAGTATCTTCTTATTATCATAGAAGAAGCAAAAAGACTTGCACAGCATTCTTTAGCTAATTTGCCTTTCATTGTGCACTATAAAGATAACAAAGTGAGGTGTTCTCTTAGAAAATATTGTTTTACTCTCTCTTTTTCATCACTATAGTCTGAAGTATATTGTTTTTTATTTGCTGATGGAAACCATCAATTAGAATTAGCTTGAGTGCTGTGGGAAGATAACAACAATAGATATGAAGGGAATAGAATAGTATCTAGCATAAATTAATGATGCATTTATTGTACATCTCATTAACTTGGTGCAGGGCTTATTCTGTGAATAAATAACTTACAGTTGTATTGGAAGCTGGGAGAGTAGGAGGATTTGGTTAACCATCTAATTATAGTCAGTCATCTTAGAATGAAGGACTCTACTTCTGATTAAAAGAAACAATATTTTTCCAAATGTCAACATTTTATATATGGTTAGAGCCTATGCAAATATATTCTGACACCCATGTCATTTATTGAGTCTAAGGCTTGTAAAACTTTATGTAGAAAAAAATAAACCCCCAAAATTTAGGCAAAGAGGAACTACCGTATACCTTCTATAACTTTTAAAAATGCTTTTCATTTGAAATTCTATAAACTTATGTATAAGCAATTGTAACTATTTCTATTTGAGAAAAAAAATTCTACCTCATTGTGGATCCCAACCTTCTAATAAAATTTGCCACGCTAATGTTTTCATTATGCTGGTTTTCTACTTCTCTAAGCAAGGTAGCTATCATAAAAACAATAAAGCCAGACTTCAATCTATCACTGACAGCAGTGAAAACTTGTTGCTTATCAAAGTCTGAAAATATCCCTGTCTCTTAGTAAGTGTCTGTTCAAAGGTTTTTTCTTTGTAGACTCATGGAAGGATCCTGGACATTTACCTCTGTAGGACAGTTAAGAACAGGATGCATTCCCAACAGCTTGTGTTTTAGACAGTTAGGAACAAGGATGGATGCAAACAGATTTTCATGTACAAATATGTTTAATGTGTATATATATATATATAGATGGATATATTAATAATTCAGTATGTTTGCATTTTAAAAGTCCTCAAATAATAAGATTGTTGGAATTTGAATTTTCATTAAGGGCAATACAATTGATTCTGAATGTTGGGGGATTTTTTTGCACAGAAATGTCCTGATCACCCATTATTAACCAGCTACTATGTGTTCTGTGTAAATCACTAATAATGTGCCATTCTGAATTATCTCATGTATTGTGGGGTTTATTTTAATCTTAATAAAAAGGCAGAATTTTTAAGATTTACCATCTGCTTACAATAAAAGAAAAAAAATAAGTTGTGTAATTAAGTCAGCCAGAATGAATTAAAACAGTCAGATCAACATAGAGCCATCTACTGTACAGTAGGTATGTAATTTCTAATTAATGTTTAAAATGCAGGTCACTTTTACTTAATATTTAATTTATGGCTGTAAGCAAAATATGTAATCTAGCAGTAACACGAATGATTTCTCCATTAAAGAACATGCCACATTAAAAGTAGGGGAAAGAGGAAATGCAAACATAAAGGTTGCTTTTTTTCTCTTTTATAATAAAAACAAATCTTATTTGTTTCACCTTTAACTAAATTAAAATTTTATGTGAGATAGGAGTGGCAGAGTAATTGGGGAAGTAATATTTTTTAAGACAAAACTTGCAAAACTGAAAGTGTCACTTAGGTGACAATTCTATGCAGGCTGACAGTTTCTGAGCATTGCTTTTGAAATCCAGCTCTGACTCAATGATGAAGAAAATGATCTCACAGTTGAGAGTATTTTAATCAGGACTGTAAAATTTGTGTCTAGCATACCCTCAAATAGTTTGCACCTTGTAAAGCCACTTAACAAATTCCTTAACTAGAACTAGATTTATTTGCTTATTCGAGTGTTGAACTGGAATTAATAATAAATTAAAAAAAAAAAATCTCCACAGCTTTTCTGGATATACACAGTGTAATTGTTTTAATAAAGGAACCAGAACAGAATCAATTTAGCCATGTATGCTATATTTATCCCTCCTGTTGGGAGGAAGAGAAAAAACACCTCTGAAATATCCCATCTGATCATTTAGAGGTAACAAAATATGGGTTTGTATCACTTAAAAAATTAAATCTGAGCATGTAGCATTTCCCTCTCTTATCAGGAGACACATTCAGCAACACTGACTCTGTGGTTGGAGTATGAAGGATCCTGAAGCACTGTATGAATTTTTATTGTGTCTTGAAGTACTTCTGACCTTTATAGTTGTATCTCACAAGCTAAATACTGTACAAATCTGAATGAAGAGTTTTGTTCTTATTTGATTTCTTGGTGGTGGGAAGGGATATGCTAATTTTGGGCTTTTTGTGCTGATTATGCCCTGACATTGGATGAAAATAAGGCTCATATTAAAAAAAAAAAAAAAAAAAGAGGTGTGAGTATTTTTTCTTTATTTATTTCTGTTATGACTTTTTTACTGCCTTGTCTGTCTTGCCACTTTAGCGAGTCTGCTTGATCTAAGAATCAATATGGACAGTGTTTTAGAAAGAGTTTTAAGTACGGGCTTTGTTTTTAACAATCCATATATAGGATGCTCTCTAAATTGTAATTCACTGCCTTGGGATGAAACTATAAAAGTGTAGGAACTAAATTTTAGCAATGTAATCCAACCTTGCAAATTTTTTTAGGTCTTCTTTTTTTTTTTTTTTTCCCAAAAGTCTAATTGGGGAGAAAACACCAACCTGTAAATGTCGAGTTTTAAACTTTTAAAAAATGTGAAATCTGAAAGGAAGTCTATTTTGATAACGATCTGTGTAGAAGAAAGAGAATAAATAATGAGAGCTGAGCTTAAAGTGGCAGCCTTAGATTCAGTATCTTTCTCAGAATGACAGGCAACACTGATTTCTTCTTATTTACTGAGAGAGGAGCCTGGTGACCATTAGTGACACCTTTTCACAAACTGAAGCAACGTTGGTTTAACCATTAATAAAGCAGTGATAAATGTCTGCTATTGCAGACAAACTTTAAAACAAGTTTTATTTTTGAGCTTGGACCCACAGTAATTTGAGCAAACAACTACATGCTGAAAGAAAAGGTGGGAAGAAGCATAAAAAATGTTAGAAAACTAATCATCTTCTTCAGTGAATTGGTACAATTGCCTACAGATGTTCGGATATTTTGCTGATGAACACTGAAGGCAGTGGAAAACAGATTCCAATCCCATACTTGTTACAGAAGGCTGATAAAATTTGTTCCCTCTTGGGACTGAAGAAATGCAATCAAGCATGGAAATCCCCTTTGCAGGCATATCACACTGGTGTAAAGAAAACAAAATGGAACAGAGAGTACGTGAATTTTCCTGATTGGGTTGTATGAATGTGACTTTAGAGATGGTATTGACAGAATATTTCACCTGGGACTAGGAATTCATAGATGTTTCTCTGATATTAGGTTAAAACCCAGACTTTCTGCATAACAGAAATTTATTTTCCTTGTTTGTTTGTGTCTGTCTGGTTATGAGGAGAAGATACTGCTGAGAAAGTGTTGTGTAGTGCAGAAGATCCTGCTCTCATCCAGGCCTGTACATGTTTCTGAGTGCCACCTGCTGGCTTTATCCTCTCAGACAGCCTCAGTATGCAGGGATTGTTCTGAAAGTGTGTGTATTGTTATGTCAGGTGCCAGGTCCTAGGTACCGCTTTAGAGAATACAATTCTTTCATGCCTGTCAACTGCCTTAGGGATGTCCAGACCAAAAGACAACAACTGTGTATGGCTTTCCCGGTGTCCATGTTTCACTGAATAAAACTCTAGGTATTGCTCCTCACCTTTGCTCTGCTATTCTCGTGATGGAAAGATGCAGTAAGAGAAACAAATCAACCCCCCCCCCCAAAAAAAAAGGCTCATTATTCTGAATAGGAACAGTTTAGCTTGAAAGCAGGCTGCCTACATCCATGTGTGAGAGCACTCTTGGCAAACTATCTGCTCTTGTGTCCAGGTATAACTCAGGAAAATAGGCAGTAAAAGTCATGCCCATTTAATATATCTCTAAAGGACTTTGCTTTCAGGATCCCATGTGCTATTTGTGTATGGCACGCTGTTTGAAAGAGGAGAGAATAAGCACATCATAAAAACGCATCTTGTGGAAATCTAGGTCTATGAAAACTGTTTGGCTACAAGTGCAGTTGTAACGACATGACTGGAATGTTGATAAAACAAAATTCAGATTACCCCTTGCAACTAGTCTTCTGTGACCAGATACTGTCTTCCACTGTGGATGGGAATTGCCGTGATAAAAAGCACTTGTTTATTCTCCTGATTCCCACAGAGAGCAGGCAGGAGTAAAGGGACTAGTAACTCAAATCCATGTAACTCCCACTGGATTTCTATTTACTAACTGCCAGAAGACAAGCTGTCTCTTGCAGTGTCATTCTCTGAGGAGGCCTCCATGTTGTCTGTGACATTCATCACATGCGTGCCTGCACAGCACTTGTCAGTCACTCTCACCCAGAGAGACATCCATCACTTCCTGAGACATTCTATGAATTAGATGAACAACTGTTAAAAATATAAAGTTTTGGAATTGAGTGACCCATGGATAACTAAGCAGGCTCTGGTGATTTAGACAAGCATATACTAAGACTTAGATTATTTGTTCTGTGATTTCGTATTTTTGCAGTCCCTGTTCACATATCTCTGTTTCGAAAGCATTTGAGAGTAACATTCCTTTGTTTTTAAACACTGACAATTTAAAAGATGATGTGGCTTGGGTTTTGTTTGTTTGTTGTGATTTTTTTCCCCCTATTTGTCTTGTTTTTATTTTTTCTGTTTTGGTAACTAGAAATTTTTTGTGTTTGCTGCTGCACCTATTGGATCTTCTCCAGAGCCAAGAAGAGAGAGTGCATGGCTCTGTGGCAGTCCCAAGTCATTCCATCTGAGTTTTTTTCTTGAATCCTCTGCTGGTTTTGACAAAAGTTTTATCAAAATAGAGATGTCTTGAGTGAAATGTTTCAGGATCGGTTCATTGGCATTTTTTAATGAAAATTTTCCAGCAGTTAAAAACTAACCTGGCTTACAGGGGGAGGGAAAGCAGCTGTAATATAAAATGAAACAAATGGGATAAAAAGGAAAGTTGATAACAAAGAATAAATGAATATAAATGAGAAGTTAGGAATTGAAGACATTTGTAAAGGAAGCAGAAGGACACAAGAAAAAATCTATGGCCATTTGATTAAGCATTTAAAAAAGTTTTTTAAAGTGAAAAAAATACTGATTCTGTTATTGACTTGTTATTATGTGGAAAAGGCAGAAATGCAGGAAAAACAGGCAGTCAACAAACATTTCTGTTACATCATTAACTACTTTTCTGAATTTTGTGCTAACATGTCCACTTTTTTTTTAGCTAAGACACCTAGTTTCCTAGCTAAAGAGTATTCAGTGATCTCCTCTGGGTGGATTTAGGTGGCACAGAAGACAGTGCTATGAGGGAAATTGTTGATTAGGCAGAAGTAGGTGGGGGTTAGCAGCAACAGAGGACCTGTAAGGTGGTAAATAATTAGAGATGAGATGAGTGTATCAGGGTTTAATTATGCTGATACTTTTGGTCTCTGTTTGGCCCAGCCACCTGTGAGAGTTTATCTTTTTCCTACCAAGTTATGAGAAAACAAGCACTGATAATCAGGAACTTTGTCCTTGAAGAGAGCTTCTTGTATAAACTATATCTAATTGCTGTTTTATTATTTGCTCATCGTCCTCCAAGGTCGCTTGAAGGAGAAATTGAAGACTAGGGTGATGACATAAACCCCTAGACTCATTTGGAAAAGACCCCCCCAGGTGCAGTACGCAGGTGCAGGGAAAGCCACGCATGTGCAGAAGAGGAAGTGGGATTGAAGGCCTCTAGTTGGGCCGTGCTGACCACACTTGCCTTGGTAGACGTCACCAATTAATTGTATTAAAAGCAGATAGCTTATGTTGGACGGGAGCAAGCTTCACATCAAGGACAACATTGCCTTTCACAAGGACGCCTGCTGTTTTGTGAACCTGCTGACTCTCTCCAGAAATGCAGCTTCTGCTATGGGTAATTCTAGGCAATCTGGGTCGGTAAGATAACTTTATAAGAAACACCTGGGTAACTGGGGAGTCGTACAAGGGCTTATTCTCCTCCTTCTTCCTCTCTTTTGGGTTTGTTTGTTTTGTTGGCCACCTCTTGGTAATAAGTATCAGTGTTTGTTGAGCTTTCAACGGTGTTACAGTTTCAGTTTCAGTATCCTCCGAACTCTCCCTATTACGGAGGAGGAAAAAAAATTACTGAAGATTTTGAATTTGCAAGCCTTCATTTTGAACAGATTTTCATTTGTGCCTAGAGACTTTTCTCCTTAAGCTATTAGATTGCTGCTGTCCCTTCAAATCCCTAGGTTCTTCAGTAGCCTGCACACTGGGAAGCAAATAACTTTGCCCTTTCTGTGTTCTATAAGACTGATATTCTCCCCTTCCAACCCGTTTTACTCCCTAAGCAGGGGTCTTATCTATTGCTCCATTATTGTCTCACTGCCTTTCCCAAGTGGGGCTTGTTACAGGTTAGTGTGTAAAATTCAAAGTTAGTGCTGATTCAGAATGCTCTGTTGGTTCTCTGTGGAAAAGGAACAGGATGATTGTCATGTGATGATGCTGAAGTTAAAATACCTTGTTTCGACAATTAATGAGGATGAAAATGGGCACATGTATCTAACCTTGGACCTTTTAAAATCAGCATTTCTTATTATCATGTCAAAATGTTACAGAAAAACTATCCTGGAGAACTATTACCATTGCTTTTCAATAAAACTAGCACTGGAAAAATCCAGAAGATGAGAAGAAGTCTATTGCTAAGACAATATTTTGAAAGGGTGAAAGAGGTTACATTGTAATTGTAGACCTGTCAGACTGACATCCATCTTAGGCAAAATAATGACATGACTGATATAGGACTCAGTTATAAAGAATGAAATAAGGGTAATAATAATTGTTAGGCTTGTGGAACACAGATACTGTAAAGCTGTTATGACACTCTTTTGATGAGATTACAGTTTAGGTTGACAGATCTTAGAAAGCTGTTGATGTAGGGAGGCTTTTTTATAGCAAAGGGGGACTTGGGAGGGCAAAGAATTTTGATTAAGCAGCTAGAACAGTACAAAGTCGTCCCACTACATGCTGCATGAATGAAGAGTGGCTAAATGAGTGTTGAGTAATCATCATGCAGGCACAGGTATCGTGGTCTTAGGGATGGCCAGAGACTGTTCCAGGGCTTGTCAGTGGCCTGGAATAAATGTCATTCATAGTGACACAATGTGCAGATGATACAAAAACTGAGAGATCTGAACAAAAAGAGCTCAGATTCTTGAGTACTCTAGGGATATTTTGCAGCCATCTAATAGATGTAGGTATGTCTAGAGTTTCACCAATCTTTGTGGTCTTTCTGTCAAGTAGCATCAAGTTCCTCTTAGCAATTTAAAAATATTGTTTTGTAAAAGTGTGAATTTTAAAATAATATTTACTAATACTACTTCTGCTGTATTAATATATTGGTTAATTTTAGAGATTCTGTTTGTTTTTTCACCCTGATTTTCTCCACCTAAAAAATTTTCCTCTGTAAAATGTGTTGAGATGTTCTGATGAGGAGATGGTCTCTGTTCAGTAATATTGCAAAGAGAAATAGTTTACCCAATGGTGTAGCGTCAATCTTTAGGGAATTTGCATTGTAGACAACCTTCAAAGACATTTTTCTTTGTAATCATAGTGCTTTTTCTAAATTGCATGGAATTAAGATTCTGGGAGTACAGGGTTTGTGAGACTTCCTGCCTGGAGGTTAAAAATCCAGAGTACCTCAAACAACTTTGGAGAACTGTCATTGCTAAATATTTTGGCTGCACAATTGCTGATCTTTGAGATAAGTTGTTGTCGAATACCACTCTACAGCACAATTGCATTCCTTCTCAGTGAAGAAGAATTATGTTCCTTATTTTAATCAGCTAAGTAGATTTAAAATTTATAAAATTAACAATATGTTACTAGACTTTTATTATTCATCTATCTTTTCAAATATTTAGTAAATATACCAGATGTCTGTATTACATTTGTTCTGTCAGAGACTGTAGGGGAAGTAGTAAAACATTATAAATTCCAATATGTATATTACTACTCTGATGTTTTCTCTTCTGATCAGTATTTTTGTTCATTCTGCACTTATTATCTACAAACATTTAAAAATGTCTCTCTTTATGATGAAGAATTGTTTACTTCCTATTTTTGTTTATTGTTTGGCAGTTCAATTTAGAGGTACTACACTGTAGATTGGCACATCTCTTTCTTTTCTCTTCTACTCGTTAGCAGGAAGTCTTTAATCTCTTCTTTCTCTGCTTTTCTAATAATCACAATATCTCACTTTCCCAGCGGGACTCAGCCTAAGATTGAGTAGAAAATTAGACTCACATCAGGCAGGCTGAGTTTATAATAATGCTGAAGAAGTAATATAACATAAAAAATTAGACATTCCTGCTCTGCATATAGTTTTAACTATTGTAGCTTTTGGACTCTAATTCTAAAAAATACACTAATGAATTGAACCGAGGTTGAAAAACCTGCTTTATCTTTTAAAATAGAAGTATTCTAGTCCAAACATGGTTTAAATAATCTGTGTGTTTAAAGAGTGTAATAGGAACCATTTATTGAATAAGAGTTTTTGAGACTTCTTATTAATAAAAATGTGGATTTATAAATTTCTTATGCATCTTTGATTTGTATTTATGCCATATTGGCAAAATAAGAAAAAGTTTTAGTAGTTATTTGCTCACTAAACTGCTCACCAAAGGATCTTATTGTAACCATACAAGTAAATAATTTTTTTCCTTGCTGCTTTTATTATCTTAGAGTTACTCTGTTAGTGCATGTAAGTATAAAACCTAAGATCTAAGATTAAATATTTTTTATGAAGTGCAATCAAATGGATTGCCTTCATACATTTGTATGACGTTTTATTTTCTAGAGTATCATCTTAATTTGACACCAGATTTAATATAACTTTGGATTCAAATATATCTTTAATTAAATGTCAATTTAATTTGCTCTTGTTTTATGGTTGATTCAGAATGGAGGTTTTATCTGTTAGAAAGGTTTGACCATCAGTGGTGAGTAGAGGGCTTTGTACCTGGTATGTAGGCCCGTAAGCTGCTTTCAAGGCCTCATAGAAACCTTTGTGATCACCCATATCTGCGCATAATTGAGTTTTTTCAGCAAGATCAATCCACCACCTGTTCTGGATGTCACGGAGTTTCTGTTGGAGCTTGCTGCATGCGAGACGAAAGGCTGCTTTTCTTGCGTGACAGGATGGCAGTGCAAGGTGTGCTAGGTGGGCGGTTCTCTTCTTCCTCAACAAGTCTTGGATTTCTTGGTTGTTTTCGTCAAACCAGTCCTTGTTCTTCTTGAGGGAGAAGCCTAGGGATTCTTCAGAGGATTGCAGGATGCTGTTTTTAATATGGTGCCAGATTGTTTCAGGAGGAAACAATCCTTGTTGTTTGATCCTCCTGAAACAATCAGGGTGTCCTTGTTACAAGGACTCCCTGAAACAACATCTCAGCCTTGGCCATATTGATCACCATAACTGGTCTACTCTGACCTCAAATCGGGAGGCCTGGAGACACACCATCTATAACGCAGCTGTCTCCTTTGAGAACACACGCAGGATCACTCTCGAGGAAAAAAGGCAACGCAGAAAGAACCGTGTATTGCAGAATACACCATCTAAGGAGTCTTTCTGCTGTGCCTTTTGCAATCGGATATGTCTGTCACGTATTGGCCTCATAAGCCACCAGCGTGCCTGTAGCAAATGTGGATAGAGCCTTCCCAAATCTTCGTTCACGAAGCCCAGCCATGATGATGTTTTATGGTTGATATATTTGCACAGATTTCTCTTTAAGTAAGGATGGTCAAAAAATGAAAGAAAATAATATTTAAGTTGATTATGAAATGATTAGACAACATTGTTATTTTCTTTAAAATTAATTTTAGATGTATCTGTAAAATGATATATGCTACATATTCTGTAAGATTTTTTTTTCCACAACAGTCTTCGACAGTAAGCTGTCCAATGTAAGGTGATTAATAATACTTTTCAGGCAGTTTGGTGAGTACCAGATAGAGTGATAAGCACAGACTTGCAGAGCTGGTCCTAAGCCTCCAACTGGAAAGGCCTTGCAGCTTCACAATAAGGAGTTCTGGGGCTCCACGTGTTTCAGCAGGTATGGTCTTGCTGCACACACAGGTGTGTACACACAAAGGTGATCTGTACACCGCTGTTAAAACAGACTAGAGACCTATACACTGTTAATGGAGGATCAGTCAGGTTCAAATTTACTTCAGTTAAAAATGTCCTTTTTCTTCATCAAAATTTGGAACTGATCCAGTGATGTTAACGTTGCTAGAAGGTGTTTGTATCCTACAAACATCCTAAAACATACACTTTAGGAGTTCACTATTTTATTCTTACTGGTTTGGGATTTTGCCAACGTGATTGTGTTTTGCATACATAGATTTTTAAACTTTTCTTCTCAAAACTTCTATATGTCAAGCAAACAGTATGTTCTACATTTTAGGAGGCATAAACTTTTAAAAACCTGGATCAACAATGACACTTGGAGTGTACCTTTATTCAAGTACTGTTTGTCTATCTCTCAAGCTTTCTTGGGTGAACAGAGTTTACATATGTAGGTGTCTTGGTGCAGCTCTGCCACAGGGATTTACTTTACTTTGTAATCAAGAATAGATGTCCTAACAGAATTTAAAGCTCACGAGTATAGATGGCTTAAAAAGATAATAGTTTAACACTGAGGCGTATGCTGTCCTAGTTCTCTGCTATTATGTATACGCACTATTAAGTACTGGGAAAATGACAGGACTGGGTGATCTCTGATCTTTGAAACAGAGATAATTCTGAATATATCGATGTTACTGTGACAAAATTCTGACCCCATTAACAATGACTGTGAGATACTTCTGGTTTTCTCTGGTAGAAAATTGCCACATTATTGCCTTTACTTGCAGGTGAACCACTGAATTGTCCTGATATTTCTTCTCTTTTTGAGGGCAGAGGTGAAAGCTGTCTTGTTGCTTGTCTGCTAATCCCTTCCCCGTAGCATTTGAACCAATCTAAATTGGAAAGAAGGTAGGAATCTTGAAATTGCAAGTTTCATGAAAACCCAAAGCTGGGAAGAAGAGCAAAAAGCCACGTTTGTCCTCCCTGTGCTCTCCTGGATATTCCTCCTGAGGAATATCCAGGAACAACTCAGATGTTATATGCTCTGGCCACACACAGCAAGTCAATCAGCATGAAAATAATTGTATAGTGACTACATGTGCTATCTATTGGCCAGTGGAAAAGTAACAGGGATGCTTGGAAAGATGGTGTGGAGCACCAGAGGGTAAAGGAAGAGATGAGGCAGAAGACGACTTTATGGTTGTATAGATATAAGGGGAAGAGAAGATATACATCCTTAAGAAAATCTGCCTCATCAGTCTTTCAGAGCTCAGAAGTCCTCTGAAAGTGCTAATCACGATAGTATTGTAACAATGAAGCTATTTGAATGATAATGACACACCTCTTGATATTACAAATTAAAAATATAGTTCTGTGAACAGGTTTTGGGGTGTGTAACAGACAGATAACATACAAATGGCAAAAATTATGTTTTGCCATTGTTTCTGCCTGTCAAAAACTTCCTACCAAAACTTCTGTGTCAGTTTTCCACCAGAAGTTCTCACCAGAATTTTCCCACTGGAGTTTTCCTGCCAAAGGATCCTGTTATTGCTCATGGTTATCATATCTCTGTGAACATCTGAATAGGGCTACGTGCCAAGAAACCACACACAACCTCCTTTGAACATTATAAAAGATGGGGAAAAATTTGAGAAAAGCGGGGAAAGAGGAGTGGGAGAGAGGATTAGCCATAGCAACTAAGGATCTCTCCTCCGCCTCACCCTCACCTTTTCTTCTGCCACTGTAAGCTGCCTGCCCTCACCAGAGACTGGACCTCTGCCGTCTTGAAGTGGACTGAGACCCACCGTGCTACCTGCGTGAGTTTTTCCACCCTGACCATATTTCTGAGGGCTGAGAGGTGCAGACCGAGACCTCCGCATGGCCTGGGACACGGCCTGGTTTGAGCAGCAGCGAGGCCCACAGCTTGGCTGCATTCCAGAGAACTAAGACCCCCTGCAGCTAAAGAGATAACATCGAAAGCAGCAGAGACAGAGAAAAAAAAAGACAGAAAACTACCTCTCTCTCTCTCTCCACCCCCACCCCACAGACCAGCTCGGACAGAAAGGTAGATTTTGGTGGTATCTTTTCTCTGCTTCTAAAAGTAATCTTGGCATTTTCCAACCTTTTCTTATTTTTTCCTCTTTCTCTTTGCGTCTCTTAGCAATTAATAAAAACAGTTTTGGTATCAACAGATAACTTGTATGAGTTTTAATTTTGCTAAAGGGAATATTCGAATCTAAAAGTTCTTTCTGAAACAGATCGTAACAGTGTGTGAAGGGGGAATGCAGTTCAAAACTTTGTCATTTTAGACTATACAAACATAAATTAGTGAAGTTAGATTCAAGAGATTATTTTGAAATGACTACTGAGTTTTGGGATGGGGTTGTGAGAATGTATGCACCAGTGCATAATGGATTGTGTACATCAGTGCAGTAATGCAATGCACTCCGAACATCAGGCTGCTGCATAATTCAGATCACTCTTTGAAAAACTCTTTCTTGTTAATGGATCTCTTCACATCTTTTTGCTGCAGAGTTTGTGATACTTTGCTATAAAGCACTTTTTCCTCTATTTTTTTTAAGAGAAAAAGAGATATCTGCACAAAAAATTAGGGAGAAATAAATTTTGTATTTACCACTCATAGAAATCCAGGTAGGATAGCTGAGTAGTAGCATAGTTTCCTCTGTAATAGTATAATGTCTCCCTGACCTCTGAGTTTTATAGTCTGTTCTCGGGAGACTGGTTCCCAAGCAAATGCTAGAAGCACATTGAGTAAATGGAAGGATCCATTACTTTTGACAACTGCACTGACTTTTATATCTTTCAAAACTGGATACGTGTTTCCATGCTTTCCTTGCAAAGTTGTACAGATCTAATCCCAATTTAAGTTATGAGCATCTTTGGTAAAATGCCTTTTTATGTCATGTCTCCAGCAGAAAAAGCATTTTGGAGTATCAGAATTTTCCTATTCAACCTGATTAAAATATATATTCTACAACTGGCTGAGATTTGAAATTTCTATATGGTTATGTCTTGGAAATGAAAGAAGTAAGGAGTTTTAATAACAAAGTAGCATAATGAATAGTCAGTGTAATATGCAAATTAGCACAATAAAGTACAGCCACAGAATTTCTTCGGGTAACTCACAGATGTTGTTCTGGTGTAACCTTATATGTGAGGTGATGTAATTTTTTTCTTATTTAAAATTTTCTGCTTTCCATCCTATTGTAAACTGGAAAGTGATAAAGTTAACTGTAACTGCCTATGAGAAACAGCAAACTTTTATTGGTGCCTACACTTGGTGTAGCAGTAGGAAATTTGCAATTTCTACATATGGAGGTGAACAAAGAACTACATCAGACTGGGAGGGAACTGGGGTAGATTAATTAAGTCTCTGAGCAGCCAGTCAGGGACTCCTGGGCTGTCCGGTGTGCTTATGCTCTCACACTGTCTTCAGAGTCTGGAGTTTCCAAATGCACTAAGCAGTGGCCCAACTCTGGTCTTGTTACGCTATGAGATAAAACTTCCAGCTGAAGCAAAGTTAGGCCACTACTGTGCATATCTGAAAATCCATCCAAAGTGTTCATCAGTGGTTACTCTGGAGCATGGGTAATGAACAATAGTTCCTGCTAAGGGTATGAAACATACTCCTCAAGACATTTCTATGTCCACCAGTTAAGCATATAAATATGCTTATTTTAATACAATAGGCTTGTCTAGTACTTTAAATTCAATACAGTAAAATGTGAGAGATATTCTGCTGCATTTGCTTGTGGAAGTGCATGCACAGCATAGATAAAAGATAAAATATTAATTATTTTTAAATACATGCAATTTTCCACCTGGGGCCAGAAAAATGCTAGTCATGTAACTTAATGCACTAATAGGCACTGCGGTATCACCCTGAGAGGTATAAAAGCTGATTAGAATATTTATTACTGGTAGCTTGTAAACGATCCAGACAAAGGAACATGTCTTTAAGTTTTTGTAATGTATTACATACATTTACAATTCTGTATAAATGGTTATTACTTAGAATATATTCCTTAAAATATGAAGATACCTGTTAATTTACAATTTATGGCATAGCTATGAATTAATTGTTACTGTTCTTTTTCCTCTTTTTTTTTTTTTTTACTTTTTTCCCCCACTGGTTGCATAGCTGGCTCCATGGCTATCTATTATTAAAGATGTAAGAGAGGAACATTTTAGTTTTCTCACAAAATCACAGCTGATCTAGTAGAAATATATATTTATATTTATCCTCTGAATTTAATTTAGGGTTAGAAGAATGTTTTTTTCTATGCATTATTCTATGCTGTTGCATAGAATAATGTGATGATAATGATGGTGTACCTGGAAATGTAACGGCAGTCTTTCAGTAAATCTGCTTGTATTTCAAGAAATAGTAATTTAATTTCAGGCAAATGTGCCTGGAGGCATTCAGTTCATTTTGGTTAAACTTTGTTAGAGACAGTACCACAAACTTGAGGGCCATGTGTTTCCAAGGTCTCAGTTTCATGATCACTGTGTTTTTTAAAGGGACAAATCTAACTAGAACTGTTTTCAAGTCATTCTGACAATGTATTACTTTTACTGAAAATCCTAAATTTCTCTACATATTCATGAGAACTGAGGGAAGGAGACTCCTTGGAAAGGCAGTAGTAGCTAGGCTTTCTTTGCAGAAGTTGTTATTTTTTAAGCATTTAAAGTAGTACCTCACATCTCATAAAATAACGAAAGAGTGATTCCGCCTTGTGTTGAGAAAGTCCCAGCTAGTGAACAATCCAGTCAGGAAGATTAGCAATAACTCTTTCTGTGGGCCAGAATCCATAATCTTTGGTACCACAAGAACACCATTTTTGTATTAATTGGTAGGTAGGTCATAACACACTTTTCTCTGGTTTTTGGGGGACTGAACACTAAATGAAAGTGCAATTAGCTGTATTAAGCAGCCTATTGGCTGCTGACTACCTGACATCCATCACCATTCTGATTATACTACAAAATCTTAAGACTATATCATTAACATGTTCATTTTCATGATGTGCCCTGCAGAATGCAACAGCTGTGAATCTCTGCAAGTGTGAAAACTTCTGGTTTCTAATCCCACCATAGCTCTGATGGTCCACTCCAGAGAACACCTAATTGTGACTAGTGATAGTCAAAACTGTCACTAGGCCTACTAATAATGGTCATGGTGTTTGTGTTCTACTTGCAGCCTTGAAGAAAACCATTCTTTGAACAATATGAACTCATTATCCTAATGGCTTAGTTGACTAACCAGATTCGTTGCCACCTTAATGAGTAAAGTTTATTTTGGAATTTGATTGGAGGTATTTAAGAGATTACCAACAGGTAATTGTTTCTTGAGCAAGGGATAGATCACAGTATATATAAATAAGGTTGGCATTTTTGCCTTTCAGAAGAAGGCCCATAACAGTAACAAGATTAAAAATCTAATAACCATTAAAAGTAGGTATGGAGTCAGTGCAGACAAGACAATATGTCACACCTTTAGGCCTTGTTCCCATACAAAAGCTGCACCTGCTTAATTGCACTCACATTTAAATAAATCAATTTTTACAATCCTGAAGCCCTCATATAGCTACTCCTAATTGGTTTTACAAAAGGCTTTTATTGATTTACCTTAAGTAGATTTCTTATTGATTTAAGCTAAATCACAAGAAACGTTGCAAACAGTTTAAAAGTGTTCACACAGATCTGTACTATTTAATTAAAGTGATCTGCAAAATAACTTTAGTAAGAACAACGCAATTTTCATGTTTAGACTTGCTGAAAGTAACTGCCAAGTTCAATGTGCATTTACTTTCTTTTGGCCTACAGTAATATAGTAATAATTAATTATTTTATGATTAAAAATAAAGAAAACTGTTTCACATGATGAAACAAAAAGAACTAAAAAAAGGAATACAGTGACAACAAAATTTCAGAAAATGCTGGAATTTTTAGTCTGAGCATAATTGTGCAACTGAACAATTTACACAAATTAAAAAATTAAAATATTTTAAGTTTGTACGTTGGGTTGTACATTGTACAAAATGCAAGATTACCTGTTTCGGAAGTAGACCTTGTTAGTAGACCTTCGTTTCCCCCAGTACATCATAGCCTTCATAGCCTTGTTATATCACTGTACTCATAGCTCTAAGACAAATTCTCCACCAGAAATATTGAAGAAAGTTTTTAAGTCATTCCTTCTTGCTCTTTTCTCTGAAACTGATTGTGGAATACAAGTCTTTTAGGCAGATGCTGTAGCCACCAGACCATGCAGCATTTGGGTCTCTCTTGTCCAAATGAGACATTTACTTCTATACAGTAGAACAATATCCAAAATAGGAGCTTGACAAAACTGTGACAGAGGCTAATATGAAGAAGATATCTTCTATATCTTGGGATATAGAAGACAGAGTCATGTCCCTTCTTCAGACTTGTGAAAATTCAGCAGCAGTCAGTGAGGAAGAACAATTCCAACTATCTTCTAAATCTAAAACCAGTGCTGTTATCTTGTTATTCCTCCTACTGCTGGAGTTAGTTATGAAAAACAAATACTCACTGTACTATGGGTAGACTATTTCACTAATTTAAGTTAGGATAATCTCCTGGGAATTAATGGATTTGGACTATACCTGGGCAGAAATATTTGTTTTTCTCTCTCCTTATTGATTTTGCCTTTTGTTTTGAGAACTAATTCCACTGTGAACTTGTGAAGTCCTTCTGGAGAAAAAATTTGTTTAAGTTGACACGTTTTTATGAACAGTTTTAGTTGACTGAAAAAAAAAAGAGAAGAAAAAAATCACAAGATTAGTTCATTTGCTTTTGAATTAAGCAGGCTACAAAATCATTGGAAGATATTCTGGAAAGTTTTTTAATTGGGATTCTGCTGGTACTTGGTGTAAGCTTCTGATAGATGCTTCTGAAGTCTGAAATTCAAGGGTGGTATAACTTGAATGGTGGTAGAGACTGTACTGTTAGGAGCCATTTCTAACTTCTCAAAGGACAGAACTCAAAACACTGGGCAAATCTGCACAAGTTGTCATGTTTTTAAATCTCCACTTCGTAAAGTGTGTCCTTGTAAGGAAGAAAAAGTTGTTAAAACTGAGATTATAAAATTCAGGTCCTGGGCAAACGTGATGATGATACTTTTTTATTACACATAGATACAAGACAGTATATTTAAAAAAGGCATGAGACAGTTCATAGAAAAATTAAAGAAGTGAGTACAAATCATTATTCTGAGATGTTAAAGTAGCATGAGAAATAGTAGGTGGCAAAAGGAGCAGCAATGATCAATTCATTTTGCTCCTGAAGCGAACAAAATTGCAAAGAGACAGTGGGGCCACTGAAAGGATGAAACTTTGACATAACAGAGGGCTAAAATGAATTCTTCTCCCTAATGATTATGAACTGTGGAGGTGGTAATATTCCAGGAACAAAGAGATTTTTGCTCACGTTTTTTCCCTTTTGTTCCTAGCACACGAAACATTAAAAGTCTTTATCACTGTATGAGAGCAGATGATATAAGGCAATTAGAATGATCAAAAGCTGACAAAGAATCAGAAAAAATTATATTTTAGGCTTCAAAAATTATTAGCAAAATGGAAAAAAGTAAGTCTTTTGCTAAGAGGATTAATAGATGTGATCAGTAGAATGGGAGAGAAAGATGTTTTTGTAGAGTAGTGGGAGCTAAGGGAATGCACTAAATTGTCTTGGTAAGATATAGAAAATACTAGTAAAACTACAGGATATTCACTGCGAGGTCTGTTGGCATTTATTTATAGAAAGGACACTGAGACTGATAAATGTGTTTTGTTTGAACATTGCTAAATTAGTAGATAACATTGAAACAGCTACTTGGCAGAACTTATTGGCATTTTAGGAAAACATCTGATACTTAGATGGATTTACAAAATCATAAAACCTGCCAAACCTGCTGAAATAGAATGAAGAATAGTGCGGGCTGAGCCAGCATCCAGCAAAAAAGAACAGCATGAATAGAAATGCTAATGATTCTCTTATGCTCTTTGCAGTTGCATTCATGGGATTATCAGTAATCAGATTTACTGATTTTTTGAGAGAAACGAGAGAATCAGCAGCAATATATCAAATTTTGAAAGAGCACCATTGCCCTAATAGAGAATTAAAAATTACACACTGATTGCTCTACTATTTGTCTATATGTTCTAGTGATACATAGAGTTGCTGACATTTCCTGCTTAGCTTGTAGCATCTCATGAGTCTCTTAGAAACTATTTATCATGATAAATGGGAGAAACTGCAAAGGAAATATCTGCTGGAATCCAGAACAGTTAGGAAAAACAATATAAATAAACACAGCTAAACAGATATAAATTGAATTGCCACACTTATTTCAGCACTCTCTTTTTATATACTTCTACCTCAAGATAAATTCTGTGCTTCCAGTACAGTCTTATTTCATTAAAGTATTTCCAGTTTGTCAAAAACTATACAGAGTGATATCACATCCAAAAAGTATTATCTTCTTGTTGGGGAGAAGTAAAAGTAACATTACTGTGATTAATTTTTAACGCTGGGTAATACTTGGAGATGCATCATGAATACATTTATTATTGTAGTGGAATAAACCATATTGTGCAAAGACCTTGAAGAATAATGTTACATGTAGGGTATAGTACAGTACATTACAGCTCTGCTGCTGCACTTAGGAATCGGTTGACACTTCCATTATCCTCTCCTGATTTATTGCTAGTGTTCATATTACAAAAGCATCTAGAAGTACCAACTGAGGTCATGCCTGCACTGTTCTGCAGAGCTTTTACTCTGAGTGGGTAAGATATGGAAGTGGAAGGGGAAACAAAAAGATGAAGTAACTTGCCCCAGACTGAGAACCAATTCACTTGGAAGGTGAGAGATGAGAGGGGCCTGGTAAAAGACTGGTAAAAGCTGAATAGCCACAGAGGCAGAGAGCTGAACTTGTACGTGTTTGCCTTAGCTCTCTGTGGGCTTGCTAACTCAGCTGTCTGGTAATACAATCTCACAGTTTTCAACTGAGGACAATTTTACCAGCAAACAGAATGAGTCTGCACCTAGCTATTTTAGTACTGAGGATCATATTCTCACTAACAGCATTCTGTTTAAAATCTGTATTTCCCAGTTCTCATTCCAGCCAACTCATCATTATATTACATGCCCTATTTGAATGGATTTTTATGTCAGGTTATGTTGCTGATTTATTCCAGCTGGATTATTTGGAGTGAGGTTTTTAATATTATTATATTATAAATTTATATTATTATTATTTTATGTAGATAAAGTGGTCATTTCCAAAAAAGCAAATATTGATAACCTAGTGTATTTATAGTATGTTTTCAGAGATGCAGGGGATAATCAGTCTTAGACCTTGCATTGAATGGAAGTAACAATTTGCTAATATGAAGTAATTTGTGCGATCTAAATACGGTGCATACAATGTGTGCAAATTGATTCCTGTTAAAAATTTTTGACTGTTCTCCTTAATCTTGGTTAGTGAGAACCCAAGCTTTCTCTCCTTGGATTTCTTGGTGGTTTTCAAAGGATTGATTTTTTCCTTTAAATCTTTGGGTCCTGATCCAATTTACCACTTAGCGGCCTGCTTATTTAATCATGTGAGCATCCATAATGATTTTAACATAAAAGACACTGCATGCTTAATTTCAAATGGCTGTTGACATATTTTGCTGCACAAATGTCTAAGCTTGCATCTTATTTGATTTTCATTTGATAGCAGTTATTGGACAAAAATATTATCAGCTTCATGTTAGGTGATACTGGATTAGTTTGAAAAAGCAGAGCAAAATGGAATTTAAATTAAATGCATCCATTATACAGCACATATTTACTACACTATAAATGAAAGATGTACCAGGATTAATTAATCTAAACAACTCATAAAATTGCTGTAAATGATTTTGATGGGAAACGCATGTTTTCTTAATTTTAAATTTATCAACCTGAAAATATAAGAGAAGTACAGATATTTCTAAGTAATGGTAACAGCTAATACTTATCTGTAATTTCTGTTAAAGACATTGTTAAAGCTATAGAATGGTCACATCTGAAATGTGAAGATAGTATAACATAAAAAGACAAGTTTGTAGATTAAAGAAATCCATACGTTATTGAAGGAACTGTTTGAAATTAGTATTAGCTGCCATACAATAGTATCCTTATCACAGTGCATATTGACTTTGCAAATGTAGTGGTTTGAACTAAGTTTTCCCCCTGAAGCTAAGAAAAAATGGTAACCCCTGGAAGTTTTGAAGTTTTGTCCAATAAGTGCTCCTGCAAAATGTAAACATACCACAAGAAAACGGAAGAGAAGGTTAGTTGTTTTTGGTTGTTGTAGGAGAGGTGGCCATGTTGTAGAGCCACGAGGAAGGGGCTCAGAGCCCCACAGGGGGGCTTTGGCCCCCAGCCCCAGCTGGGGGCTATGGAGACTTGGAACAGTGTTAGACTGGACTAAGTGTCTGTAGTTAAGCCGGAAGATGTTTTCTCCACCGTAGGCAACGGAGACAGAGCAGAAAGCAGAGACGCAGCATCCAGAGACTCTGGCTAAGAGCCAGGACAGATAAGAACTGAACCAGGGAGGCAGCAGAAACAGCATGCAACTGAGTAAGGAAGACACCGAGTTGTCTCGGAGAGCCGAGAAGGAGAGTCAGCAGCAGAGCTACAGAGTTTTTGGGGGTAAGAACTGAACCAGACCCCCCCAAACTCCCTTGAGACCTCTGGGACAGGAGGGACATGGACTCCTATTAAGGAGAAGAGTTTTGGAATGCTGCAGCACCAGAGAGAGAGGAGCTAAGAAGCTCAAAGACGTCCTGGAGCTGGACCGGGACGGCCAGATGGAATGCAGAGGGGGGTGACCTTGCTTCACCCCCCCCTTGCTGCTGCCACGTTGGCAGTTGAGACAGAGCACAGGAGCTCTGGTGGAACTCTTGAGGCAAAGACTTTCAACTGAAAGCTGCCCAAGATGTTCTGACTCAGGGGTGAATCCCCTGAGGAAGGGACTTTCACGAAGATGCACCTGCATTTCGTGATATACCTGTGGTGAAGCAAGTTCTGTCCCTGCTGGCAGTCCACAGGTGAGGCCTTCACTTGGAGTCGAAGGAGAGCCAAGGGGCTTGGAGACCCCCTTGTGTGTATTGAAAAGAGATCCAGCTACAACAATCCAGTTGCAACTGCTGCATGGAAGACAGAAGAGGAGCTGCTGCCCTAAATCTGGAAGGGATCTGTCCTCCTTCCCTCCTGGACTTTTATTTGGAGGGGAGAAGAGATCTGATCCATTGTAAATACTTATGTCACGGTAGAGATAGTTGTGATCGTGTGTATAATGTATTATAGTATTTATTTGTACAGTCATTGTAATATATTCCCTTTCCCCCATTTGGAGTCTGGTGTGTTTTGTCTGGAAAAAAACCATCTCACATTGGATTGAGATGTGACAGGGGGCTAGGACTAGGGAATTTAGATTTTGGGGCTATCTCAAACCATGACAGCAAATTATAGTTTGCCTATCTAAAGTCTCCACTACAACTGAATTAGAGTCATAGAGCACCTTTCTACTATCACTTTCAATCTATGCTTTTCTGTTCTGTTACAAATCAATTAACTTTGGACTGTTTGAATTTCAGTAATATATTGAGCAGGAAATTACATACTATTTTTTTTTCTCTACTGTGATCTCATGAACTATAACCCCACAAAAAGCTTTCAAACTACGCGCAAAGCATCTAATATAAGGACTTATGCAGCTGCATGGCCATATCATTACTCACATTGCTTTTTGTATTTTTTAATGCATATTTGTGTGAAGAAAAATGTGTTCATTTGAATGTTTATGGAAAGTGAAATAAGTCACAAATGCAGCATGATGCATCTATAACTGAACACGTATTTGCAAATGGGGGCCTCTGGTGGTCTAGTGGTTAGGGTGCAGGACTCTCACCGCCGCGACCCGGGTTCGATTCCCGGCCCCCCGGGCAGATGGAACTCGTCAGCCTTGTAAGGCAATCCATCTAAGAGAAGGTCACTCTAAACAAACCTACGTCCTGAGACCCTCACTGCCACTGTCCAAGCTTGCTCGGCCCCGGCAGATGAACCTCAGGATTAAAGGGTGGGCTCAGTTCAGCGCAAACTGAGTCTCACCTAAAAAATCCACTGCGCAGGCTCGAAGGGTTAATGACCTTTCCCAAATCTTCGCTCGCGAAGACTGGCCATTATTATTATTATTTGCAAATGCTTAGTGCTGCTAGTTCTTTAATTTGTGATGCTATATTAAAAAATGGCTTCTATGTACACATTTATTATTGCCTAATAAGACTATGGTATTTTTGAGCCTTCTGCAAAGTTAACAAGGAAATCATATAAAAAAGGAAACTAATTGATGGAAGCCTATATACAGTGGAATCTTAGTCCATCCTAATTGTATTGTCACTGCAGGATGATTCAGGACACATAAATGCATGCAAGTGAATAAGCCCAGAGACAACAGAAAAGCACTGTGCATTAGCATCTGTCGTCTCCCACCTCTCGGGAGATGACCATCTGAACACCATTGCAGAAGTTGACATGTTTGCAAGAATGGTTCTGATTTTCAATTTGAGAAGCGTTAATAGAAACACAAATTCTAAAAGAATGTTATTTAATTAGCGTATAGAAAGGGACAGAAATTAATGTGTGTTTTTAATAATTGATTGTCTATTACTACGTAATAACTTCCATATTAAATGTGTATTAATTATGTTTGATGCAGAGCATCATGGTTTTCTTTTCTCATACTGCTGTGTACATGTGAGAAAAGATTTTGCCCCTTCTAAAATAAGACTTAAGATCAGAATATGAAAACAATTTACCCTGTGTGTAATATAGTGAGACAATGCATCAATTTCAGTTTGTCAGCTACTTCCCACTAACCCTGTTGGTTAAAAGGAGGTCTCAGGCAGACTTAATAGGTAGAGTGCCCATTCTTGTACATGATATAGGAATACCAATTAATAAACAATCCATATAGAATATTAATAATTAAGATAACACAACATTTCCATAGGATTCAGATGTCCAGATTCTTATGGAACTTTCTGAAGCTGCAGATTTGGCACAGATTTTCTTCTAAGTACTTCTTAGCACTTCTTAAATCTATCTGACTTATCCTAAGATACTTCTGTTTCCATGATTTTGGAAGGTGAATCCCAAGCAGACATGCATAGCTCTCCAGAAGGATGGAAAATGAGCACATGAGAGGCACAAGCAAGGGAGAAAGGAGGAAAAGAACAAAAATTTAAATTAAGGGCTTTGTTGTAGTGAGACCAAACTTTCTCTCCTGATAGCTGCTCCTGCTTTAGGATTGCAGTCAGTTTTGGTCAAAAGTGTATTGGTGGCGATGAGAATATCTTTAATATACCAATTCATGCATTTCGTCATCCTTCATTGTATCTCATTTTGCAAAATGAGAGCTTCATAAAATGAAAAATATTGAGCTAATTAATGACTTTTCACTATCTGTGCTTAATCTAATATTTTTAGAAGTTTTAAACTAATCCTAAAGTGATTGTATGAGGATCTGGAGGGATTGAAATTATATTAGATTATGCTTAACAGTTTTTCTATACATTATTTAGAAACAGTGCTCATATTATAGCACGATGGACACCTAGATTATTTAAAGCAGAGACTGACCATTTGTCTTACTGGAGGAAAAATACTCCATTGCTCTTCCAGCGCAGAATATATTTTCTTGCTTTTAATAGCTGCTGACCTGGACATATTCATAGCTAGGCTTCACGAACGAAGATTAGGGAAGGGCTCTACCCACGTTTGTTGCAAGCGTGTTGATGGCTAAAAAAGCCAATATGAGATAGGCATGTCCGGTTGCATGGACATATATGCACAACACTAAAAATAAATATAAGCTGTAGACAACCAGGAGACACTAAAACAATGTTGTGTGTATGAAGATTCTGAAAACCATGGGTTAAATAAAGAAACTGAGGTTGGAGGGCCAGGATAGAGGAGTGCCTGGCTGAAGTCCTCCATGAGCTGCAGGATGGGGATTCATTCTATCGAAAGGCTATGTCATACCCTGGCTACCTGTTCCAGGAGTTCCTGCCAGCAGACCAGGAAGCTTCATTTGTACTTGGGCTCTCTAGAGGCGGGTCCATCTGTGTGTTCTCCAACATATATTGTTCCTTTCTGCCCAGAAGTGTGATGCTATTGAAATAATGTTCTCAATTTTATTTAGTACAGTAAAACTTGAAGAGTACTTTAATACAAAGACTGAAGCAAAGATATTTTTGTCAATATAATGTTTTCACCTCACCTTGACCTCTCAGTTTGGCATTGTTAAGTATAAAATGACAGGTTTATGTTCAAATTTTTTTGTCTTGTAAGTGATAGTACATTTATCAACACTATCTTATTTTTGGTGGGTGTTTCTGCTTTTATTTCCTGTTGTGTATTAGAACACAACTCTTGGAACTCTTGCAAAGCAAGTGCTTTGGGTAACCCACAAATGTGGTTTGGCACCTTTAATCTTTATTCATAGATATGGCACAACAAAAACCAGTGGTCTTTTAGGCCATAAGATCAAAGAAAGTGACCTAACTACCTAGAAAAAATTCTGGCAAACTTTCTTGACATTCACCTTATTCCTTCAAGAATAATATTTTTATATTATATTTTTAGGGTGGAGGAATGAGTCATAAAGAGCTTAGGCTATAGTCTCAGGTACTCTGTCAATCCTGGTCATGGTTAATCTCTTTTCCAAAAAGTACTCATGCCTGTTCTCCACAAAAGGTTCCTGGGGTAAAGGGGCTCACGTTAATATACTTTAGATGAAAGATGGGTCAACGTAGGCTGGTTCATTAAAGAGAAATAATCTTAGCATGTATGTTTCTCAAGCATGAGGTGGAAGGCTCCCACCTTATTTAACCTCATTGTGTTGTGGGCTCTGAAATATTTAGTTTTATTTTAGAGGGTGAGAAAAATCTCTTCAGAGTTTATAATTCCCTTCCTTTTCTCGTTTAACACTGTAGGTGTTTTTTTGTTTCTTTATTTTAGCCTGAGAGCTCTTTCAGTTTGCATTGTTCATACAGCTCTTCTTCACTGGACTGAAACTTTAGCCATGAGCTTAATAATTCAACTGGCAAGTAAGCAGTCATAGCTTTCCTTGGGGAAAATGCTTCGCAAAGCATTCTGCCGTAGCTATATAGTCCTGTACCATCAATTGCAAAGCCTTAACAGAATACAATTAGAAAGCCTCGTTGTCACTGCAGATTGATCAAGCTGTGGGAGAAAACATCTCAGAAATGAAGTCTCACTTGATATCGAATCTGAAATTGCTCAACTTGGAAACAAATGAGTGTTCCGTGTCTAACCAGCACACCCTTCGCCAATGCTTATCCAAGTAAGAGGCACATAAACTTTGTTATACATCAATACAGTTGTAAAACTTAAAACTAAGTCAGGTTGTTGATAATGTACAATAATGAGGATTAAATGAAATCTAACATGTTGTTTGATGTAGTTGAGGATTAGATGGATCTCTGAGGGTCACTTACATTCAGCAGAAGTGCTTCATAGATGACTGTGTAAGAACCAACCAGGCACAAGTATAACCAGTATATAAAATCATTGTATGTGCATAAGTAATACCAATTTAACTTTGTCTCTTTTCAAAGGTATCACTCATCTCAACAGTATCCTATCTCTCCCAGTTGCAGAGTTACCACTTGAGGGTTTTGTTTCTTTGTCTCAATCTCTGCTTTCTTTGTGATTGGAAGAACTGTGGTGCAGAGACCGCCTTCATCTCAAGTATGCTCCATACTTCCAGATATTCACAAAGATCATGTCAATACATACATTGTATTGCTTTGCACTATTATTGCCAGCATCTGGAAATGGGAAGACCATTTTACTGATCGTCTTCTCTTTAATGTCAAGAACAATTCATTGCAACTCCCCGTGGATAATACAGTGGGGAAAAAACTGAAGAAAAAGTGCTTTTCCTTAAACTATGGTGGTTTAAGTTTAACCACTTTTACTTAAAGACATTATAATATCAAAACTATTTTTATGTCTAGGATTGAGCTGCATTCTTACTTTTGAAAATAGATTCTATATCTGGAATATTTTCCAGCTCTTGAACATTTTTATTTTTTACAAATCATCACAGAGATCAGAAACCAAAGAAGCCTGTTGGTAAAGAATTTAGGATACAGGACCTCATTTTTAAGTGGATAATGAAAATTGAAAGCATACTCTTTTATCTTTCTTCTTTTTCTTTTCTTCTTTTTCCTTGAGGATCCTTATCAAGAGTATAAATGTGCAAAATAGAGCATCTAGTACAAAATGAGGGACAGTACTCACTACTAAATCTACCACTAGTTTCTGAGACATTAGGCTATTTAATTTACCTAATCAGCTGAAGCCTAAATAATCAGGAAACAAAATTAGATTCCTCAAGAGATATCAGCTCCTGAGTAAGAAATCCTGATGCAACCCTTCTTCTATCTGTAGGACCAAGGTGGAGGTGAAACAATTACCTTAGAGGAGGGCAGAACTGGAGGATATGTAAAAGCCTACACCAACCTGAATCTCCAAGTAAACAGAGATGCTGTGTAAAAGGTGAGCAGTTTTCATTTCTTTCCATACTTTTGTTGGCTATGCTGCTTTTTTCAGGAAGAAATGCCTTAAAATGATCCAGGCTTGCCACTAAGTATTTATAAAAGAGAACTTCAAATTCTTAATTAGCACATCTCTAACTATTTATACAGATCTTGCAGATACTTCATGAGCTTTTGTCTGAGAGTACCAGTAATAGAGTTTGTGAGCAGAGAAAGACATAAAAGGGTTTTGCTAGTCAGCCAACACATTTAATCATAACAGTTGACAATGGTGTTCATTATTGTAGTAGGGATCAGGTTATTAATAGTGAAGCAATATTAAGAAAAATTACAACTAAAGCCTTGTAGTGTGGCATTCTTGTTAGCCTGGATGTTTCGTTGTATGTGGTTAACCTTTTGTAAGATCTCAGTCCTGAATCCTCAAGCTTTACTGGGACTATTACTTTTGTATCTAAGACTTCAAGAGTCTCCACCGAACTATTGGAGAGCCTTTGGTTCTTTAATACCTTGAGGTCACTAAAGAGAAAAAGCCATACACTTTTTCTCAAGAGATTTCTTTTAATTTAGTGAGAAAACAGGTGTTTTGGTAAAAGGTTCACAGCATACTTAGTTAAGACAGAAGCATTTCACTAAAGCACATGACAAACCTCACAACACTTAGTAAAATACAATCCATTGGTTTTAAGTTATCCACAAGAGGTTAAGGAAAGAAAAAAGAAAAGAGTAAAGGAAAGTGATTAAGAGAAAAAACAGGAGTAAAGGGAGAGAAGAAAAAGGAGTAAAGTACTGCCATGAGGCTTCCGACCTGGCCACTCCCCCAGTGCACACACTTGGGTTAGTTTTGACCCAACAACTAATCCAGTGAGATTTGAATGCAGTCTCTCACACCTCTGACGTTCAGAGGGTTGTGTCTTTATTTTGCTCAATTAACTTGCCATGTTGTCATTTGGACATCCTGTCATTCACCATCAGGAAGCTGGGCAGTACTTCACTCAGTCTCTGTCAGAAAGCGGCACCAGGGCTCTGAAAGGTTTCATCTCTATGTGCAAGTCAGAGGTTTATTCTGTTAGCCTGTATAACAGCATATCTGCTGTGTGTTAATGAAGCTTTCTCATTAAGTGAATTCCCAAGTTCACAGCAAACAGTAAAAATCTTGGTTT
The DNA here is from genome assembly GCF_001604755.1 of Lepidothrix coronata. NCBI lineage: Eukaryota > Metazoa > Chordata > Aves > Passeriformes > Pipridae > Lepidothrix > Lepidothrix coronata. Next base: position 341,720 of record NW_016690396.1, read on the forward strand.
TGAACTGTAGTACATCAAGATTTTGCTTAATCATGCTTCCTATTAGAGCAGTGCTGTTATGTGCCATCAAGTCTCATAATTTAGAGCATCTGAGATTCTGGCCTTTCTCTTTGTTTTTCCAGTACTTAGAAAAGAGAAGGTATTGCAGGATAGGTTCTTCCCAAACAATAATAGTAATAAAAAAGAATACGTGTAGTTTTTGTTAGAAATTTGTTTGTTTGCCAAAAGAATCTTCATAATTTTTCTATAGATTTTTTTTCCTCTGTTCTCCACTGATTCTTATATTCATTGTAATTTCTGTTTAAAATAGACAGCCTATTTTTCCTGCCATATCCGCCACTGAACATGAAGGTTCAGCTCAAATACTGTTGGATGTTTCTTCACTGAAAGAGAAAGAATACCAAGAGAATCAGTTTGGGCAATAACAAAGAGCAGAGGGGGAAAAAAAAGCCCAGTTCTATGAAACTAAGTAGAGAAAGGAATTCAATATTTTTGATTAACATGGAAATCCAAAATACTTTTGGATTAAGGACCGCTTAAATATTTGTTGTGTTATAGGACATTAAGGTTTTACGTTACTGCTCAGATGTTTTTCCTGGACACATCTTGCTAACATATGTAAAAGTGACAACTGATGTTGGCTAAGTATGTAATAGTCTGCCCAACTAGGAGTAAAACCCAAACAGCAGCTACTGAAAATGTAGAGTGGCAGATTAGTCTTACTAAAGTTGTTTCTGGTTTTCTCTTGCTATGTATTTGTCTTGTCAGATGATTTTGTGTTAATTAGACTCGTTTTTTTGCCTGAAGGGCTTTTGTAGAGATGGCTTAAAAGTCTACTATTCCTGAAGGTAACAATTACATTAGAGTAATTTAAACACAGTGGATAAAAGAAATAGATAAAATACAACTTTCGTTAATGCCACATAGTATGCTATATAAAACATCATCTGGGCTTGTTGCTGAAAGGAAGATGTTTTATGCATTTCCAATGGGAAGAAAAGGTAGCATTTCTATAAAGACAGAACAAAAAATTGTTTGCTTTTTATTACCTCCGTTGCCACTGTTTTGTAATAGAGACAAAAACTTTGGATGTATTTGCAGTAAAAACCCTAAAGCACATAAGATGACAAACATAAAAATACAAGATTTTAATTTTAGGGCAACAGATAGAATAGAATTTTTAACAGAATTAATTCTTCAGAACTACTCTCTTGATAAAAGAAAAGTGAAAGGACACTTTTCATGTGCAAATGTATGGAAATTTATGTTTTCTCAAGGATCATTGTACTATATTTATGCTTTAAAAGAGAAACAGCTCGCTTCTTGGGCCCAAACACAGAAATCCTTTGGTGCCATGACTATATTATGTATCTAAAAAGACACAGAATGGAGGCACACAAATTTGGTAGTTGAATTTGTACTTGAAATGTGGAGTACTGCTAGGCCTCAAGGCAGAAGAGAAGAGGTAGTGTTGGGATGTCTGGAGTTTTATTCCCCAGATACTAAACAGGTGAATCTCACCGCATCTTGCAGGAGCTTCTGTCTTAGAAAAAGAATAAAATCTAGTCTTAAAAAATGCAATTAAGCTGTCTTCCTTGTTTTGGACTTTTTTTGATGGTGCTGTAGGAAAGGCACATGTTTCCTCAAGTATGTGTTTATCACTTCAGTCTGAGACACCACTGACATACAGTGAATTGAAGATATTTTTCTCCCCGAGGTGCTTGCAGATGATATGTAATGCTGTGATTTTCCTAGCAGCAGCTTGAATTGCCTTCTGCTTTAATGTTACCAAATATCTATAAACATTAGGATGGGAATTGTCCTACCTATATGTCTATAATGCTATTTGTATATTCAATTAAGGCAAAGAGCAGAAAAAACACAGTTATAGGCTACTGTATCTCAAATCCTAGATCCATGGTTGCTCACGTTGGCTGGAATTTACAGAGCACAGCTGACATTCATTAATCCTGATGTTCTCTCTTCCCTAGTTCACTCTTAAAGTGTCTTTCTCTGCATTCTAAAACATTAATTCTTTTTGTTTTCTGCTACTTATAAAAATTTATTTCATGAACAATTGGTAGTGACTGTCTCTACTAGGAAAGAGAGTAGCTGCTCTCAAAGCATTTATTGATTTGCAAGTTTAGTTGTCGAAAAAGACCCTGAAAGGAAAATGCAGTAAAACTTCATTTTCAATTAAGACAGTACCTCCACAGCAGTGCTGTGAGCTGCTGTGCAAGACTCCTTCACATCTAGACTCTTAGAGATCAGGCACATCACAGAGGTAATGCCTTTGGTCCCTAAGGAAAGGGAAGAAGTCAACTGCAACATTGGATGACTCATTAACAGAGATGACTGCAGGTCAGCCAGGATTCAAAGGCATGAATATCAGGGAATAAGAGAAAGAGGAAAAAACAGACTTTTGCATAGGCTCTCCCATGTTGTTCAGCACAGCTTTCTTTTGCTTTTACCATATTATGATGAAAAGACACAGAAAATAAACAATCAGTCTTTCCAGTTACTATAGTTAAAAAAAAAAAAATTGTGTGCATAAAGAATTAAGTTACACCATTTTCTTTTGTGTGTGCTTTGATAGTTTTAGTGGCAGTTCCTGATGGGAAAAGACATCTTGGCGGTAGGTGGCAGCGCAGCTCTTTCATCATAGAATTTGGGACAGCAGCATAAATCCATCATTTACAAAGCACAGCCTTTTCCAGATGCAGGCCTTAGGGCCTTATTCAGTCCTGCAATTCACTTCTTATTGCTAGGGATGTCTCATTAGGAGATTAACTGTTTAAAATGCAGTGCTAACGTGAAAGTTTTAATTGGGAAATCCTGTGCATGTTAAATTAATCTTAAGTACTTTTATCTAAAATGCCTGCTTCCTTTCCACAGCACTTTGTGTTTGTAGCTACCTCACATTCTTTTGTGTCATATTAAAAAAACTTGAAATCAACAAACAATGCTTTTCATATTGCTGAAAATGCTTTAAAAAGTTGGTTTCAGAAGCCTCCTAAATCCTAACGTACAGGGGTTGGTAATTGCAATGTGAGCTGAATGGTAGCAACGCTGTAGGATATTGACAGACAGTTTGTATCTATGGAGAAAATACAGGGCAAAGGTTTCATCCTAACCACAGATTATGTTTCACGGATAAACGTGTTACACATCAGGAAATTCTGAGAACAGCTAGGATTTGCAATTTGAAAGAAAAGCAGATAGTAAGTTGGCTAAACATTTAGACTGAGATTTTCAAAGTGGCCTTGGGGATTTTGGAAACTGGAATGTTGGGCTGCTTATAAAATTCTCAGTGCTTAGGCCTATTTTCTTTTCTTTAAAGGGCTTGTACAGTTTTTAATTTGACCACATCATATACTCAAATTTATGGAATGATATATGATAGAAGGAATATATTGGAAGGTAAGGAAGAAACTAAAGTTGCAACTCTGCCAAGTTTTAAATTCTGTTCCAAATCTTACTTTATGTGACCATTCAGATTTTGTCTGCATACTTTTGTGGTTATTGTTGCTTTTAATGTCTTGATCTTTCTCAGAGGCACTGTACATACCATTTGGCTGTCTATTTTTTTCATCATCCCAGGCAGAGAGATGCACTTTCAGAGAGAGCACTTTTGGCAGAGCACTGCATGAATACCATTTCCAGATGATATTACTGGTCTGGCTGAATTCAAACATGGGAATCCCTGTGCTTGTTCTACATTGCCCAGTGTAGACATTGCTGAAAACTTGAAAGAAGTTTTTGTTTTGTTTTGTTTTGTTTTGTTTTGTTTTGTTTTGTTTTTTCCCCTAAATGCTTGGATAAAGAAGAGGCCAAAGAATTTAAATTATGCAGAGCAGTCACATAGCATGAGGCCATTAAAGGATGGAACTAGCCCATCGTGGTGCAAAATTTGTGTGTATGTTTGTAGGTATCGTCACTTCTACAGAACTAACATTAATAGGATTCAAAGATATCTATTTGGAAGAGTGGATATAATTATTTAAGCCTACTTCATTAGCCTCTTTAATTAATATATAAATAATGTAGCATAGAAATTACTGTGTTCTTTATCAGGATTAGATTAAATGATGATAAGGATTTTTGGTATATATGTATCATCTATGAAAGCTAAATTTCACATTCATCTCTTGTGTGGAATGCTTTCAGGGTAAAGAATATGAGCCCACCCTTTGGCAGAGGAGACAGAGCAAATCTGCCAGTGCTGAGGTTTTCATGGTGCTTTAGCAGTTCATACTTAAATGTTCCATCTGATCTAGTCTCAGAAAACTCAGAGGAATATGTTAAAGAGCATGATTTGTGTCTTGCATTTGTGTTTACAGAGATATAAAAAACATAAACTTCGCTCCAAAATATAAATATTTTACAAATTATTAAATTTAATCTTTCTGTGTGACCTGTCTTTTTATAGATGTTATATAATGCAAATATAATGCTTTATTATTGAAGGTCGACTGATTTTATTTGCCCAGAACACAAGATTAGTATTTGTCCCTAAACAGTAAACTGAAGTATTAGTGAGACTGATTTACCTCTAGTCAGGGAGAAAATGGCTGAAGGCATTGCAGGAAATCTGTATCAGATAAACCCCAGTAAACCTATAGGTGTATAAATATTACATATAAATATGTACATGTGTGTTGGTGTGTGGAGGGAAGGGAATAAGGTTGAAGTAATTTTAAAAGGAAGGCTGAAGTGATTTTAAAAGGAGATTCAACATGGTAAGGTATTTGGAAACAAGAGTCATGAAAACACTAATCCTTGGCATAAAGGAAGATTTCCAAAGTTCTGAGCAAATTGTGATACTTTGAGAACCAAGTCAGTCAGCTTTTTCAAAAGTAAGTGGCTTAGGAACATTTGTAGCTGAATGCTGTCTTTTGATAAGGGCAGAGATGCAGAAGTTTGAAAGGAATCTAACAAATGACAAATTGCCTTGCACGTAGGAAAGGGAAAATCTTGAAAGCCTGGGAAAAGATAGTCTGCTATCATATTGATGCCCAAAGATTGGCAGCAACTTCATGGATAACCTGCAATACTGGCAAATGAAGTTTCACTTTAAGCCTTCTGGTTAGTGATGAACAATTTGTGAACATCTCTGGTTTAGGGTAAATTAACCAAATAGATCTTAGAAACAATATGTGTCTGCATTTTCAAGTGATGACTCTAGAAGAACCTAGAATAGATATAGGAAATTACTAAGTTAGGATTGATAAGATCTGTTAATGTGCAAGTCATATTTTAAGCAGGGAAACTGGATGTTAATTCATGTTCTATGCCAAGTTTTGTCACTTCTACAAATTTACATTGCTATCAAAGAAGGTGTAGCAATTGACCTCAACAAACATAGCATCTTTATTTGCATATGCTTTAACATACTATTCCTGAGAAGTGTCAAAGCTCTCAAAATAGTGGTTTTCCTTTTTTATACACTTGAAAAGTGCAGCAATAGAGTCTATTTACATTGCTGGGTTAGAATCTTGAAATGGGATGAACAGTTACAGAAGTTACAGTGTAGATCAGTCCCCAAATTACTTGATATAAAAACTCTTTCCTGAACTGTTAGTGGATATATCCTGTCCTAGTTAGGACAGCTGAGATCAGTTCATCATGGTATTCTATAGCCTTCCATGCCATTACCCAGAAACTGTTCACACCCTCCGCCCATAGAGCCTGACTCCTCAGGCTATAAACTAGGTGTTAAGAGGCCTGTGAGATAAGAGGATGCTCTTGTCCTCACACCCTTTATGGAAGTCCCCGCTCTGAGCCTTTTATGGAACTCCCCGCTCTGAGGGAAGGATTGACCATTTCTGCCTGAACTGGAGAATATATAAACCTGGAGTTTCAGAACTTTTGCAACCACTCGTGGGATCCAGAGGAAGACTGCAGTTCATCGCTCTCAACCTCAGCTAGACTGCAATCACCGCTTCTGACCAGACTGCAACAGCTCTCCCACCAGCAGGTTTTTCCCCTCTCCCTTTACTTTGGACTCAAGCGGGGCCCAGGGAACACCACTTTGTTCATGCCCCAGGGTACCAGGTTGTACATGTGGGTTTTGTGGGTTAGGACCAATTGTTTGTTTGTGTGATTGTGCTTGCTTTGTTGTTTTAATAAATTGTTATTCTGACTTGTGGTCTCTCCTTTGAGTTGAGTTCATTTCCCCTGCTGGTTGACTCTTAAACCAGTACATATCCACACTGTATATTGCCGTTGCCCGAACTATAGTCCTATGGAATACGACACAGATTCAATTCAAAAGCCATGGGAACACATTTTCATTCTCACTAGCTCCAGCTAGTATTTGTGGCCTTGTCTCTAAGATGTGTTTGCTTTGATTTAACACTGTACCAAGACAGCCATGTGCCTTTCAGTTGGTTCCAAAGCTGGGCAGTTTGCTCGCCTCTCTTCAGGACATGAGATGTCTTTAAGCACTACATTGTTATCAGTAATCTCATTTTACATAACACATACAACATGAGTAAATCAGGGTCCTTAGTAAGATTACAGTCATTTTAGCTACTGGTAATCTGTGCTGAGCAGCTAATCTAAAAATTAAAGGCACTGTATTTTATCATTATTACTAATTCCCTGACCCATGCAGTCCCCTTGCTTGTTTCATTGGCAGAACATTAATAACTAGTCACAGTAAAGCATTATTTAGCTTCATTTGTGAGTCAGTTGAACAGCCACAGTGTATTGACACTTTTAGTCCAGTTAATTAAGCCCCAAGGTACAAACCAAAAGCAATTAATTGCAGCAATCAATAAATATTAAATATCAAGTATTGAACACAAACTCATGATTCCATGGTACATTGTAATAAAAGATTTTTGAAAAATTTTTAAAGCTTGGCTATACACTATTCCTTGAATGCTATAATTTGCTGGGAATTTAATAGCACAAATAGGATAGTATTTCCTCTTTGGATCTGCTGCTGGAACTTCTTCATCTGAAATGGTTCATAAAACATACATGAGGTTTACAGAAATAAGTAGTCATGTAAATAAATACATTATCGGTAAAACAGTTTAGCTTTTCAGATTAATGTACTACCCCATTTATGAATCCCACTCTTCTAACTCTTACATTTCTAGACATCAAGTTGGATTTTCAGTTGTCTCTATAACCATTGTTTAACCTTAAGTAGTTATTTTAATAATTCATCCTACTGAATATAAAATAAGGCAGACCTGTTTCATTACTGGTTTGTCATGACTTGAATTAATCACAGTTGAACAACTTTTTAAAACTATGCCTCAAGAATTTTTAAGCTATTAAATATTTTTCTATTATAAGGACTCAGAATTGTTCACTGTGGAGAATAAAATACCACTTTTGCATACATTACATAAACACTTTTTGCTTAGTGAATCCACAATAAATTTTCTTGCTGATTACTCATGTAATCTAAGGATCTCCTGCTGTTTCATGGAGAATCTTATTAATTTCATTCAAGTAGTAAAATTAGCACCTGTAGAGAACTCTTTATGATTTTTAAACTTTTATCATGTTTATAAGAACCTGCTTCATTTATCATGTAACGGTTTATTCTCTCTCTCAAAGTATTTATTGATTCTCAAGGATGTTTAATGAGGAAAAAAAATTAAATAAAAGAAATTATCATATCAGCAATGCTGCTTATCAGTGATAGATTCGGGTAGGATCACCAGATCTGTAAGGTAGATTTTTGAACACTGAGAATTTCACTGTTCCTTTTGAAGCCAGGAGTGCTGAGACATTAGCATGGAACCTCTTTGTCAATAGGAACTGAATGAAGTACTCGTTTTCTAGTGTATATGTAGAGGTTCTGTTCTTGGAGAGTCAGAGCTTTAACTGGGGAATTCAGTTATAGAAATAACATAAATGGATTGTAGAATAACAAAGATTGGAAGAGGAACATCAGGCCATTGCAGAAATTGGCCTTGCAGCTGAGGCAGAGAGAGCAGAAGACACAACTTGAACCCTTCTTTGACAGTCAAATATCTGCACTATATTATCTTTTTCCTCTCTGTATGGCTGATCCCCAGTTATGCAAGATTTTAGCAAACCTGTACATGTGTAGTCTGAGATGAAACATGTTAAAATAATTTCTAATATTATAATGAGGACAATAAGCTTAGAATACCTGAATGAATACAGTTGAATATTGTGTTACAGTTTGCACACACAAAAAGTATTTCAGGAAACTAATGCAGTGCCTTTTTTTCCATGAATTAAAGTCTGTACCTGTGGCTCAGAGATATTTTTATATTTTTATATTTCTTCTGAAAACTACCAGTTGTAGAGGTGACGACAACAAAACCAGAGTATACCTAGAGGTGTATAAAGCCAGGCTGGATGGGGCTCTGAGCAACCTGGTGTAGTGGAAGTTGTCTGCCTGTGGCAGGGCAGTTGGAATTGGGTGATTCTTGAGATCCCTTCCAATCCAAACCATTCTATGATTCTGTGTTAGGTCCCAGAACGCGGTCTCCTGTATGATGGACAGAAGTCCTTCATCAAAACCCTATGCTCATTAGTCATTCATCTTTTCATTAAGTGAATGTTCAAATAGGCTTGGAAAGGTGCAAGAATAACTGCTTGTGGCTCCTTTTCATGAACAAAGCATAAATGAATGAACTGATTTTCTAATGCACATATGCATTATTTTTTTTTTATTTTTTTTAAGGCAGTCTTGTCGTATTTTGAGACACATGTTTCTTAAAAACAGTATTCTGTGCTGTTTCACTTGGTGTCCTTGAAGAGGAAAAGCTGTGTTTGATTATCCCGAATGGGAGGCTAACCAGTGATGTCTGCAGCAGGGTCAGGGTTCAGGTAACTGAACTGAACTGGGGGAAAACAAAGATGGGATCCATATGTTAGCTGCGGGGATATGTGGTCAAATAGACTGGAGTGAAAATTCAGTACTATGAAACTAACAAGGAATTTGAGAGTAAGCATAACAGTGACTGATATAATTTCGAATTTTATGTGGATTTCATCCATTTTCTTTCAGGGCACGTTTCTCCATACCACAGTGAGAAATATTTTTTGAATTTAATTTTTTTTATTTTTTCTGTTTGTTTACATATGTTTATGTGATAAAATTGTTTGATATGATCTTTACCCAGCTGAGTGGTGTGCTCATTCTAAAAGCAGATTTCGAAATCCTTTGATTATGTAAGATCTAAATAAGCTGCATGTGTTAAATTCTGTGGTAAGTACTGAAAACTGTTCAAACATCTGTTTCTCTCAAATGAGGGAACAATAATTGTATTATTATTTTTTATGAAATAAGTTTTTGAAAGATGAAAACTGCTTTCATTTTTCCATGTCTTCTTGAATACTCAAATGAAATTTATAGTCTAAACTCAGAGTGTTCTCAGGAATGAAATCCTCCTTGTATTCACTGTAGCTCTAGAAGGCCTTTGGGTAAGTCAGAGCCTTGTAGAAATTATCTGAAAGGGTAATTGTGAAGCCTTGATTCTGTTGTGTCTTGGGATGTTCTTAAAAGCTTTTGATAGCCTGTACCCTGATAATTAAGGTGGAAATCCTAAAATGACACAATTGTTTGGGTTGGAAGGGACCTTAAAGATCATCTAATTTCGACCCCTCTGCCTTGGGCAGAAACACCTTTTACTAGATAGAGTTGCTCAAAGCCCCATCCAACCTGGCCTTGAACACTTCCAGGGATGGGGTATCCACAGACTCCCTAGGCAACCTGTCCTGTTGCCTCATAACACTCACAGTGCAGAATTTCTTTTTATTGTCTTAAAGCTATTAAACCTGCGCTCTTTCAGTGTAAAACCATTACCCCTTGTCCTGTCTCTATATGCCTTTGTAAAAAGTCCCTCTCTGGCTTTCTTGTAAGTCCCTTTTAGGTACTGGAATGTGCTCCTCTGAGCCTTCTCTTTTCCAGGCTGAGCAACCCCAAGTCTCTCAGCCTGTCTTCACAGGAGAGAAGCCCTCTGATCATGTTGCCATTCTTCTGCATTATTGCCTCCCCCTCTCCTCTGTGTGTATTGGTAGGGGAGTTTTGTATAGAATAAGTGTTCTGCTTTTTTAGAGGTATATCAAAGAAACTCAGTAGAATATTTGAAAAAAATTACCCCATTTTGGTCACTGTCATTCTATCGTATTTAAAATAAATTGTTCTCCTATTTGAGCAAATATTAAAAATGGAACAAACAAATAAAAAAGACACTACACAATAAAATTTCAAAATATATCAGAAATTCTAAGCTGTCTTATTTTTCCACAAAGAATCAGAGGTTTTTCCATCACATAGAGGACATTATTTTTTTCCTCTGATTTAATACCTGACATCATAAATTCCTAAATTTGACTCTATCAGCTGGGTGCTAAAACATTATGCCCGCTCCTGAGAATCTGAAACATCTCTAGGATGTGTAACTCAAGGTAAGTATGTATGTCCTGGAAATAGATCTACTGCTCTCAAGCTGACATCCCTTCAAATCTAATTAAGGAAAATATTGCTCACTAGACAAATTTCTGTGGTAAAAAAATCATTCTAGTTCACTTTATGGAAGTATAATATCAGTCAGGTTATTACAAACTTGGAAACAGTGTTGCAAAAAGGAAAAAGAGCATATTATCAACACATATCCAAAACCCAGGTCTCTTAGTCTGTATTTCTTCTAGGGCCTTTGCCAGCATTTGGAAATCCATCACTGTCCTGCTGGTTGAGGGTTATTTGTCACAACTCTAATGTTTCTTTGGTTGTTGTTGACTAGTTATACCTCTACCTCATTTGCTATTGGCTCTGTTCATGTGAATCTTAAGGGCGCATTCTCTTTTCCTGCTTTTCAGTAGCGGTTTGGCTCAGAAGAGACATTAAATATCATCTAGTACAGTGCTACTCATGTTTGTCAAAGTTACATGGGTAGCCCTTATAAGGAGATGATGCTTTGTAAAGTACCTCTTAAGGTACCATACTATTGCTTTTCAACAATAAGACAAAACCTGCCAAAGGTAATTATCATAACAGTAATTTAGTGCACAGTTTTGGTCTTGTTAGGAATACAATATAATCTTCGTGAAATGATCTTTTCCATGTCAATCAGTCATTCACAGAGCTATCTTTCATGCTGCTTACTCCTCTGAGAAGTAGATTGATGTGGCAGGTAGGTCACAGGAAGAGTGCCAAAAGGCATCCTAGGAAATGTAGTTCCTGGTACTCTGTTGCACGTGCTCCATGGAATTGTACGTGATTGGTTAAACATCATTTGTTACTTTTTGCACCTCATATATAAGGTGTTGTTGTTCTCAATAAAGTTGATTCAGGCGCTTGCTACCCCAGGCACTGGGGTCCGTGCAAACAGTGCCGTCAAATGACACCCAAACAGGGACATTAAGTAAGAGACATCAGGCATAGATGTCTTTCGGCAACACCCCCTAGTTAGACTGTCACGGGTGACAGCGGGTCTGTCAGCACCTTGGCACATGCTGATGAAGCAATAGATGTTGACCAGATCAAAGTATACCCCTGAGATGGACTGAAAAGAGAGGACTGAAAATGGAGGCCCTGATCCTGACAACATACTGATGCATCCTGAAGAAGCTGTCCCGTGGGAACAGAGAACACTGTCTCATGAAAACAGGAGCACTGTCTCATGAGAACAAGGACCTGTTTTGAACGAGAGTAGTTGGGAAGAACATCAACATGAGAGAAAAATAAGAGCAGGTGCTCGGGACTGTTGTGGGAAAGAACTGGGCTGTTTTGAGAAAGAGCAAAGTTGTTGTGAGAAAGTAGAGTTTAGAAAATGCACCTATTAGCTGTAAGAATTCTGATGTGAAAGTTTGAACTGTCCTATCCATGTGCATTACGTGTGTTCAAAAACTGTACTTAAGGGGCTGCGCAGCAGCCCCGCTGTCCCTGCTTTTTTCTTGGAATAAACTTTGCTGGAACCTTTTTTTGTGTCGCTTTGGCCGTTCCGACATTATCAGCGACATTAGACCACATAAAGAAAGGAGCTCCTAAAAAGAATTGCAAGCCTAGTACCTGGAATCAGTCGGAAGGAATCCTGTGGTAGGAAGGAACCCTACATTAAAAGAATCAAGTTACAAAGGAAAAAAGAAGATAATACAGCTTCAGAGATTGGATTCCAGGTAAGCAGAGAGGAAGGGGAAGCGTACTTCTCGAGACCTAGAGAAAAATGCTGAAGCCTTAAGCCAAATACTTAAAAAGTACTCCCAAGAAATTAAAGAAACCAAATTAGTCAAGCTATTAAAAGGGATCAGCAAAGCTGTACTGGGGTTCCCCCTGGCCGGGGACTCTAAGTGTGACTACTTGGCAAAAAATGAGGAAAACTTTAAGAGACAGAGCAAAGCTGGGAGATGTGGAGGCATTTAGAAACCTTACCACATGGATGGAGGTCATGGAAGCCTTAAAGGGCACACAGAGGAGAGCCAATCCCTCTGTGGAAATAGACGCTAACCCTCCTGTCCCCCTCACAAACCCCGACAGACATAGAATTCCCCTAGAGACAGGGCACAGAGATGGGGGTGGAGAGGAACTGCCGGGAACACGGGAGGAGAGAATTTGGGAAGGAGAAAGTATGTTCTCGGAGTCAGTCTTGTATTCCCACAGCCAAGGATGGGAGGGGGATGTTGTGGGTGGTAGCTATGTGCCAAGGTTTTGCGAGCACGAATGCGTAATTCAAACCACAGGACTGTTACCAGAGGGCGGTTCCCAGATTCCTGCCGCGAAATAGAGGGATGCATACAGGGTGAACCTGGCCACAGGGTGGCTGCAGAGCTGCGGCCATGTGGCGTCTGCATGGCTGACTGGTGTCGTGACGAGGGAAGAAAGTGATGCTCAATATGAGAATCAGCAAGCTTCGTTTATTGATCATTGCTAACAGCTTAATATATGCTTTATAATTAGCTCATACATATTGCAAAGGCTAAGCTCATTATTGGCTCTGGCTTAGATGTTGATTCCACCCCTCACTCCCTCTTTTGTTGACACAGGTGGCTCTTCAGTTGCCTTTGTTTTGTTAGTCACAATGTCCTCTTTACCAGCCAACTAGCAGGCACAAAGACACTGTAGTTTTGCTATCTCAGATCTTCTCATGGCCTAGGCAAGCAGTGTTCTATAGCCAATTCCCTACAGACTGGGGACTGCCATTTTCCCCGAGCCATGTGGTGGAAGAGGGTCCATCTCTCCTGGCCTCACAGCCATTTTGTCCAAGCTGCGCGGCAGAAAAGGGTCCTTCTTTTCTGGTCCAGCGGTCACTTTCTCACATGCCCTTGTTGGAGACTGGGTGCCTTGGTCCGGTAAGGGGTGAGATAATGGAGGATGCTGGAGAGGGGTCAGCCATCGTCCCTCAGACTGAGAATGGAGGTGCAGGCACAAATGTTTCCATAAGCAGATGGGAAAGGTGTCGGGAGGAGGCATTACGAGCAGAGGACTGGGAAGTGATTAAATGCATGTCTCATAATATACAGACCATGACAAAACCCTCAGTTCCAAAGGCTGCTGTATGAGGCAATGAAGGAACTGAGGCAGATTGTTAAAGAAAGCGGTGTCTCCTTGCCCCATATGTTTTCCTATTTGGAAACCTTATGTAATACATGTTGTTCATGCCCCACGACTGGAAGACACTGTTAAAGATGGTTCTAACAATGACTCTACAGCATTTGGCTCACAGATTTTAAGGAGAGTTGTGCTGCTCATGTTAATAATCAGAGCGGTTTACAGGCTGACATGACTTGTGCTCACTCAGTGGGAGAAGGAGCTTTCACAGCACCTGGCTCCCAGGTTGATTACCCATGAGAAATTTATGAGGTTATCACGAAACTAGTATTAAGAGCAGTAAGAAAGCTGCCCAGCACAACCAAAGACAGCAACCTGTCCTTTGCTAAGGTCCTTACTGAAACAAATGAACTTTATTTATAGCTTCTTTAAGTAAGCCTGGTATTTCATCCCCTTAACTGAATGGTATTTGATTAGCACATAGCGTAGACACTACTGCTTGAGTAGGAAGGAACATCAGAACTTTTAAAGGCGGTGTTAAACTTCTGCATTCTTTCTTGCATTTTTAAGAGAAGATATTAAAATACTAAATAGCTGTCTTGACTGAGGAAAAGGTGACTGGTTGCCAATCAGTTTAAGATATTCCATGTACATGTTCGTATCATCAGAAGGACTCCTTGAGCAAGATAAAATATATCCTGAACAGTTCTAGGAACTGTAATAATCTTCAGTGGCATGGGATTGTCAGCAGATTTAGGGAATAGAGGAAAGTTCATAAGAGATGGGTGAAGAATTGGAACAAGATTAGCATACCACACTTGAAGAGTTTAATGTCTCCTAATAGTAAAATCTGAGCAAATTCTGCATTGTTACCACATCAAGTATTAGCATAGCTCTGTTGCTCTACATGAAGAGTAATCTGGCAGGAATTGACTTGAAACACTATTACATTTTTAAATTAAAAAAGGATCAATATTATTCAGCACAGATATAATGAAAATGACAGAGCTCTGTGGAAGAAGTAAAAGAAGAAGCCTTGTTCTAACTTAAGATAGGCAGCCACTTCTAGAAATAATGGGATGTGATAAAGCCACACTGATCACCTTTTATTTCTGAGAGTTGATTCTCAAATGAGGAAGTCATTGCAGCATTAAGAAGAAATTATGAAGAATGTCGGTGTATATGTGCAGGATGACAAACAAAAGAAAATGTGTTTGTGTCATCTTTACATCTTTTATTCTTAAGAATCAGACATTTGTTGTAATACTTGGTGATATATGAAGGTCTGACATCTTCTCTGAGATATGTACAGTCTCTTTACATAGTACACACTAAGGTTAGATAAAAATATGGACTTATTACTCTGTCAAGACTTTTATGAGAAGTTGAAAGCTCTGTCTGAGTGCAATATGGAATGAGGAAAGCTGTTTGAAAACTGTAAGGTTGATGGGCCAATAATATTTCCTTCCCATCTTTATTTCTGAATATCTAACACAGTACTCTCATTCATAGACCTCTATAGTTTGTATGTGCTGATAAACAGAATACAGAACATTCATATTTAAGTGATCAATTTAGTAATAATTAAGATAATCATTAATAGGATATACTAGTAATTAGAAATGTAAATAATAACAAATGGAAAGAGGTAAGGCTTATAAGAGCTTCCTATGTTTGATATGAAGGGAAGAACAATTTAAACAGATTTAGGGATGTGTTAATGAAGGTGGGAATATTACAACAAGTTTTCTTTCTTGACTACAGGTTGAACGTTTCAATTGTGTTTTAATTTCAATAATATATTTTGAGTAGTGTGGGAGAACAGGGTCTTTCCATAACATTACTCACAAAGCTATATAAAAGTCTTGTTCTTCTTGCTCCTGGAGGTAGTTTTATTGTCTATGTGTCACCATAGCTGAGTCATCATTTTTGAGGGGAAGTTTCATAAACCTTTTGTAACTCTAGCTTGGCACTTAATTAGACTTGGCTGCTCGGATGAGGTTGCAGCAGTAATTGCGTCTGCATATCCTTTTACACATGAAATATTTAGTTATTAGCCGTTGTGAGCTACTTTGGCCTTTTGAGAAGAGAGAGCCAGCTAACAATTCTAACAGTTATTTCAAATGTCTAATTACTTAATGCATATCTTATTCAAATACAAATGGAGACATTGATAAACATTCTTAGACATTTTGAGAAAAGTCATCTGAAATAATTGAGAAATCTGGTCACTTTATAGATACCTACCATTGAGCAAGTGTAAATTTGACTCGTCATTCCAATTACAGTTTGAATTTGTCTGTAACTGGATCTTTCCCAGCGCTAAATGATAGAGATGACACAGATGACTTCACCATAAATACTGAATAGTACATCAAGTACTGTGCTTCATACATTAATTCCATAATTATGGACAATGAAATTATGAAATTATTTCCATAGATAACAATATAGAATTATTGACCACAATGAGTGTCATTAAACTGTACAATCAATATTGATTAAATACATCAAAAGTGATACTAGCGACTCCTTGTCAATCAGCTTTTCTTTTTTTTTTTTTTAACATCACTGTCAATGTATTTCTCACTTGTTACCTCTACTTGTTTTTAATGACTTTTAATGACTTCATAATTCTAGAAATGCTTTTACTAGATCAGTGAACCTTTGGCCACATTACTGCAGCCATTAAATCTATGAGATGGTGCTCCAAATTTGTTGCAACCAAAAGATGGAAGCTGTACATTTAAAAATGTTTTATATACTTTGTCCATGTTAAACAGGATAATTTATCATGGTATTATCAAGGGGACAATTGAATTCTTAACACATAAGTTATTGTGTACTGAAGTTTATTTTCTGCATTCCTAGCACACTGTCTCCCCCTGCATGTCTGGAACTCATATGCGAACTATTTAGAACTACCTATTTGTATGATTACACCCTTCCTGGTTGGCATTGCCAAATACTTGGAAGTCAGTTTATTGCTTTATTAAAAGGAAGCTGCTGTGGAGCTCATCACAGCATTAGCCATTCCTTCCCTGAGTATAGAGACAGATGGCTTGATTGCTTGTAAAGATGACTTAAATCAGACAATAGATTTGAATGAGTCAAGGAAATTTTGATCAAAGTATTTGAGCTGTATCTA
This sequence comes from Lepidothrix coronata, assembly GCF_001604755.1. Classification (NCBI taxonomy): domain Eukaryota; kingdom Metazoa; phylum Chordata; class Aves; order Passeriformes; family Pipridae; genus Lepidothrix; species Lepidothrix coronata. The sequence goes on from NW_016690396.1 coordinate 358,357, forward strand.
GAATTCTTATTTTGAAAGAATGAGACAGCTTTGTAAATCTTCCAGTTTGTCAGTTTTCTTTATTTTATCATGCAAATAAAAGGAGTAGCAAATAGAGTGTAAACTCTAAAGTAGATTATTGAAACTTGTAACTTGCACTGTAAGAATATTTCTGGTTGCGTTCTTAGCCATGTTTTATTGCAAACAAAAGACACAGGATGGGTGCTTCTAGGTCTTCATTCTACGTGTCAGAAATTTTCTGCAGTGAGAAGAAGCAAACCTGTGCTTGAAAAGGAATACACGGGATGCACTGAATGCAGTGTTTTAAGAGAGCTCGCATCCAGCCATCTTGGTTTATGTGGTATCAGCCCTTAGGCAAATTTATGTGACACTGAGCCAAACATTAATCAAAGTTTAATTGATTTATCAATACGAGGCAAAAAAAGCACATGTTCTTCCATGCAGTACAGATATCTTACTATTCCACATGTGCTGTGAAGAATGGACTTTCTTTTTAGGAAAATAACAAAAGATACCTTAGAAGAAAAATGTATAATCTATAGTACAGATTGAAATCTAAAGCTCAAATAACTCAATAGATAAAGGCTTAATATAAGCCACTGTTTGCTGGCAATTCCTGAGCAGCAGTGCTCTGCAAAGGGGAGATTCAGAAAATAATTTGTCATTAATTTCTTCATATTAGGAAGTTTATTTATTGAACATGTCTGGTTTACAAGACATAGAATCACTTGAGATCTTTTTGAAATCCAATGGTTTGAGTAGCTCTCCAGCCAAAATGATGAAATAACAAAATGATATTGCAGAATAGAAGCTTAGCTGATGTTTTAGAGGATGATAAATGTTATTAAAGTTGTCAAAAGTGCTACACTTTAACTTTCATTTATTTATATCTTCTTACACTATTTTTATGAACAAATTCTGACTTAGTTTTTACATAGTTCAAATAAATAATTTTTTTAAAGTTGACATTTGAATTATGGGTCTTGTTTCCCTTATAAATAAATTTCCTTGAATAAAAATGCTAATATAAATACTTATGTTTCTTAACAATAACCACAAAGTTGAGCAGACTTAACTGAACTGGATTCAGAATTCTGTTAATAGGCACAGAAACAGAATATATATTTTTCAAACTAGGAATCAAACAGGACTGCAGGTTAATAATTTCAACAAACAAAACTAATGGTTGATTTACAAATATGAAACAATATATATTACTTTTCTGCTGCATAGAATTACTTCAAAAAAGAGAAACAAAAACTTGTTTGGGTTGGTCTTTCTTTATTCACTATATGATGTCTTGAAGTCCTCTTCATTCTTAAACCCTTAATTTTCCAGCAAATGTTTTTCTGAAAAGCAAACGGAAACTTATGTTAATAAAAGCATTTTTTTTTTACTAAAAAGTAAAGAGATGATTTTTTTTCTCATAATATTTTGCAGATATTTGTAAAAGTGGAAAGAAGAATTTTGTGTGGCTTAACATTGAAGACTACTGAAGGGGAGGATGCACATTCTCATGCCTTTGAAACACTTGGTATCCCAGAGTGATTCCTAAACACTTCAGAAAATACACAGTATAAATCGAGCAAAAGAGCCACTGTGGAACAAGGTATCATCCAAAAATTAAGTTTATAATCTGGAAATTTGAATGGCACCTATAACACCCCAGTCCAGAAGTCTCAAGCTTTACCGTGAGTATTATTTTTATTTAACACTTCAAGAGTTCCCACCAAAATCTTGCAGAGCCTTTGGTTCTTTAATACCTTGAGGTCACATAGAGAGAAAATGGTACACACTTTTTCTCAAGAGATTTCTTTTAATTTAGTGAGAAAATATGCATTTTGGCAAAAGGTTCACAGGGGTAACACACAATCAAGAAGATTCCACAAAGCACTCAGCAAACAGCAACCCACAACTCAGTAAAATACAACCCACTGGTTTAAATTAACCACAAGAGACTAAGGAAACAGAGAGATGAAGAGAAGAAACAGGAGTAAAGAGAAGGAGAACAGAGAAGGAGTAAAGTAAGAGATTAGAATAAGAGAACAATAGTTACCACTGAGAATCTTCCACGTGGTGATTGCTGGAGAGGAGAAAGAGTGCCCTTCTATTTATATGGTCTGGCCAGCGTGGCCACCCCTCCCAAGCGGGACACCTGGTTCAGTGACCACTCAGTGCTCTCCAGGCCTGAGTGAGGGGTGGTGCAGCCAATCAGAGGCTCCAGGGGGCTTGGTGTGGGCAGACTACCAGGTGGGCCCTTTGATTGACACCTTCCATGAGGCTGTGCCATGTGGCTTCCATGTGGTCTACTGTGGCTGCCATGAGGCTGTAGGGCTGGCTGACCTGGCCCCTCCCCCAGCACACACAAGTTGATTGATTCGACCCAATAATTACATAATCTAGTGAGATAGGAATCCGGTCTCTCTCAGCACCTAAAGTTTTTTAAGACGTCATGATTAAGGCTCTACATATAGAGGGCTTGTGGGGTAAAGCAGTTGGATCAAATCAAATTAGCTTACAAGCTTCTTTGATGCAAAAACATTAAGATCCTGTTTTATCTGTACTGCTGTAAGATCATGACAGCTTGATACAAATACAAAAACATAAATCTAAGTAATCTAATGTTTAGTTTTTCAGTTTCCAAATCCTCTATTAATATTTGTATTCTGCATCCGTGGGACTTCTCTCAATGGTACATATTATGTGAAGATTTGAAAACTGTAAGAAACTGGCAAAACACATTTTACCTTAGAAAAAATGGTTGTTAGCATTAAAAAACGTGTCAAAAATTGTCAGTTAACAACTCCATAGGAAAAATCAGTTTTCTAGAAGAAAAAGTTAGTTTTTTCCCCTCCCCTAGGCTGTTAATTTTCTTATACTCAGAAAAGCTGAGTTGACAATAATTCATACCAAATCTTTATACTATTCTTATTGAAATATCTTTTAGTGGGCAAGAATTTAAATGTTTTGAAGCCAATCTTGGATTTAGAGATATGTTTTTGAATGTAGTTAATATTTCCTGACTTTAAACATTGTTTAGGTGTTGATGCAGAAGCCCAAACTAGGACTTCAGACAGCTGGTAATGTATAGAGTTGACGCAGAAAGCTGCTGACAAACAGCTTTGGGGAGCTGGAAGAGAGTAGTCTAGCTGCAGCCAGAGCAGCCTTTGCCCTTATATGATGTGTAAAGAAGTTGTGGGTAGGCAGTGCTGGCTGTTGCATCAGGGTTTGGGAGGGGAAAATTGCAGTGTAGGAGTTAAAGGTAATCTTGGCAGCTGGGACATAATCTAAAATGTTCAGAGTAGATCAGCAGTAGATCAAAGGCTCCTTGTAAAGTTTTGAGTTCTGTAAAATTTCTCTTATTTCCATGTATCACAGACTTAGCTGGCTGATTATCTGCTTTATTTTGTATTTAGGTTTTAGTTGCCTTCCTATGTATAATGTTGAGAGAAAAAAGCATAGGTTAATTGAAGACATTTGGGAAATGGGAGACACAGAGGACTTTTGCGTGTTGTTGCTGGTATGCTCCATCTTCTCTTGTGAAAAGGGGCATCCATTAAAAAGGAGAGAAAGGTGACAGTTATATTTGCCAGATATAGCTAGAGAGATGCTAAGAATAAAGAATAATAAACATATGCAGAATCATGTGAAATTAATTTCTGCTCACCCAGACCAACAGATACTGAAGAGGCACATCCTTTTTAGCTGCAGATGTCAGTCATAAGGGTCTGAGGGATAGAGCTGCAGTAGTTTAAGATAGCTGCTCCCAGTGTGCATTATTTCTAGATTCATTTAATTCCTGGCAAGAATAGCACTGACCCAGATTTCTAAATAATGATGTAAGATAATTGAGTTATACTGTTTGCAATTTTAATTAGGAAACTGTTTTTCTTATTTGGGTCATATGTTCTATTGAAGCAGGAAATGGTCAGTTAATACAAGTGTCTCAAGAAGCTTGAGCCTAGAGCTAGTTCTCAGCAAAGAAATATCTTTAAATTATAACAAGCAAGGGATATGCAGTTTTCGCTAAGATTAAGCATTCAATTTTAGGAAACTTTTAAAATTAATTTTGGCATTTATTTGGACTCACATGAAGATGCAAACACTCACATAAATACATTATCTGGCTCTATGACTATACTGTGGCAGAGGAAGTTCACTGAGTTGGGCAGAATTCCTATTATCTTTTCATAGTAGCTTAACACAGGCTAAAATTTAAATAGATGGATGTGAGCAACCTGGGTAGCCAGGAGTGATAGCTACTAAATTGGAATGAAGTTGCTTGATTTGCAGTAAGAGGAGTAAAAGGCAAAATAAAAATAAAAAGCAAAGTTTGAAGGCACAGTAGAACACTTTCTAGTTATTCCTGTGTTTTCTTGACTTTTGTTCCTTTAGGATAGCTGAAGCAATTCAGTTTCATTGTTCCCTGAGTATCTCATGAATATTTCAGTTCCAAATGGTTGAATGTTGTTTTTATTAGACCATTTAGATTGCAGCACAAATATATTTTCCTGCATGTGGCTGAGATTTGGAATTAGGGAATATTTGTGGCATGAGGCAATAAACAAAAAGAAATGCATAGTGTACAGTTCAATACAGTTGTAACAATTGAATGCTTTTTACAGTTCACACTCACGGTGCTTCACAGACTTAGGACTTGACCGAATGTACCTTTTATTTTATGTTTTAATATTAATTTCTTGCCAATAACAGTCTGTTTCTCTCACCCTGGAAAGTCATCAGACTGTGAGAAACAGACAATCCTTATACTCTGTCTCTTTTTATCTTTCCAGTGTAGTTTTCTTGTTTGTGTTTTCAACTGTCCTCAGTGTTCCGGAGGACATCCTTGAAAAGAGCAGTTATGCTGGGCCATTAGCAAGAAACATTTGTAAAACATATTTGTCACGCACGAGTTTGATTACTTTTCTGTAATTGATAGTGTATTGTGGGCACACAGATCAGACCCCTGTCCAGTGAGATACTAGGTGAAAGAGAGAAAAGAGGGAGATCTATTATATATCTGATATAGACCGGTCAATTTGTCCATGCATAGTTTTCTTTTTTTCCATTTTTCTTTTGATATTTAATTATTATCCTTTCTTATTTGTGAAGTTGGTGAGGTTTGGTTCTTTTATAACTAAGGCAGACAAGAGTCCTCAGACAATCCCTCTGGTCAGGTTTCCTGTGATGCCTTAGGATAAATGCATGGCAAATATCAGAGTTTGATTTCTAAAGAAGCCTATCTTAAAATATTTTTCATTGATAATGAAAGGCAGGATGTTCCAAGGAACAAAATCCCTTTTATGATGCAGACTGGTAGAATTTAGCCTGGAACAGTTTGTTAGGTACTGGCATCCAGTGTAAATAATCAGGTTATAGAAATGAGGAGAAGATTTTGAAGGAAAGGTTTTAGCAGTGAAGATGTCTGGTAATGACAAGACCCAGAGGCCAGAAATTGATAGATACCATTCCGGCATCCAGCGGTATCTGTGTTTCTTCTAGAATTTCTTCTGGGTCGATAGAATGTAATTATGCTGATGTTGGATCACCTAGTTTGTTGTGTTGACCTTGATTCCCTTTGGACTTTGTGTTTGATTCCAAGAAATTAGAACACTTTGGTTTGGGACTAGGATAAGGTATTTCATGTGTCTCCCATGAGATTTATTCCTCTGCAGTAAACAACCTTCACCCACCCTCCTAATCTTTTCTTTAGCATAACATAGTGGCCCTAGGGATACATCATACTAATCTACCAAGTAGCATCTGTTGGAAAATCAGAACTAAAATTCGCAGTATCTCTGTCACCAAGAAAAAAAATTATTCAGGTTATTATGTGCATGCATAACCTAATTCTTTAGGAAAAGGGCCTTAAGCTATAGATATAAAAAAGAACGTCAATGGAATATTGTTACTGGTAATCAAATCAGATGTCTCTGAAGGGTGTCCAGCCATATCCATTGGAAAGAACACAATTCTTTCCCCATTTTCTTTGCTGGCACAAGCAGCAGTCTGCTGATTTTCACATAATTAAGGCATGATGAGGGCAACAGGCATATTATTTGATAGAAAGGCTAAGATGAGGGTGCCAGCTAAGTCTGGAAGATTCTGTAATTTGATGTGACTGCTGTCAGGAGCACAAATTTGCTGAAATTTGGTCTACTGGCTACCACCAGAGTAGCTGATGAAGTGAAAAATGTACAAAATGTAGATGGGTTTCCTGAAGTCTCTGACTGTATATTTTCATACATTGCTCCAGGGCTAAGAATTAGTGTTAACCTTCTGTGTACCAAAGCTGACAATTTGCATTTGATGAAATTCTAAAGCTCCAATAGCTTTAGCTGTTTTGGATACTGGCGCCAAAACCAAAGCACAGACTTACACCTTTCAAAATGCTTTGCTTTTTGCCTCCTTTATTGATCCATCAGTGCTGTAGGCAGAGCATACTTAACTGAAAGCTAACTAGAGATCAAAAGAATATGATTTTGCAGGATATTTGCAATCACTTGGAGTATTTTATGCATCTAATAATTGTCAGAGGAGATGTAGAGAGAAAATATCTGATGCAGTGGGATATCTAATAATTGCTTTTGAATAAAAAGACCTGTCATATTCTTCTCCCCTTCTCTGGCATACACACACCAGAGCAGAGTCTGGAGGCCTGTAGACCCAGTTGCCTACTCTTCTTGATTGTACAAATCCAACACACAAGCAATGAGGTCACTCTTCTCACCTTGTTCCATGTCCTTTGGTTTCAGGCTAGTTGGATAAACTATAGGACTGAAAAATAATGTAAAGCTTATTTGATGAAGATGTAACTGAAGACAGAAATATGTCTATTCTGTTGGTGCTGAGTTTGTTTTGTAGGTATCCTCCCCTCCCCAAACCCCTCTGAGACCTCCTAGAGAGGAGGAGGAGATGGACTCCTATTTGAGAGGAGTCTTGGAGTGCAACATGCACCAGAGAGAGAGAGGAGCTAAGAAGCTCAAGACATCCTGGAGCTGGACCTAGATGGCCAGACGGAATGCGGAGGGGGTGACCTTGACCCTCCCCTGTCGAGACAGAGCACAGGAGCTCTGACAGAACGGTTGAGGCAAAGACTTTCAATTGAAAGCTGCCTGAGACGTTCTGACTCAAGGGAGCTTGAATCTCCTGAGGAAGGGACCTTCATGGGGGTCTTACAACCCATGATATGATGTGGTGAAGTGAGTTCTGTCCCTGCTACGCAGCCCACGGAAGAGAAAGAGACCTTCCATTGGAGTCGAAAAGCCGAGAGGGGTAGAGGAGACCCCCCCTTGTGTGTATTGGAAAGAGATCCAGCTACAACAATCCAGTTACAGCTGCTGCATGGAAGAAGAGAGGCTGCTGCTCTGAGAGTGGAAAGGATCTTTCCTTCTCCCTTCTGGACTTTTATTGGAGGGAGAAGAGATTGATCCATTGTAAATACTGATTTATCATAGGAGAGATAGTTAAGATTATGTATATGATGTATTGTAATATTTATTTGTGCAGTGATTGTAATATAATTCCCTTTTCCCCCATATTGAGTCTTGTGTAGTGTCTGGAAAACCCATCTCACACTGGGTTGAGATGTGGGAGGGGGGCTTGGACTCGGGAACTGGATTTTAGGGGTCTCAAACCAGGACAAATACACAAACTATTTTTACTCCATTCTGACAGGTTTGGGTTGGTTTTTTTTTTAGTTTTATCCTGACATGCTTCTTTCTGTTCATTTGTTGGGCCAGAGAACATATTGCAGGTGCTGGATGCATAGGTAGATTTCCCATAACCACTATTTTTCTTATGTCTTTCTATGCTTTGGAAAGATTTTTATTTAGTTGTCTT